>NW_024412413.1:29616207-29620500 GCF_014898765.1 Herpailurus yagouaroundi | reverse complement strand
AGAAAGAAAGAAAGAAAGAAAGAAAGAAAGAAAGAAAGAAAGAAAGAAAACAAGGGAGAAAGAAAGAAAGAAAGAAGAAAGGAAGAAAAAGAAAGGAAGAAAGAAAAGAAAGAAAGAAAGAAATGGTGCTATTAGAGATTCAGAGAAAAATGAATTTATTATAGGTTGGGGGGCACCTGAGTGGCTCAGTCAGTTACATCTGACTCTTGGTTTTGGCTCAGGTCATGATCTCATGGTTCGTGGGATTGAGCCCTGCATGGCCTCTGCACTGACAATGTGGAGCCTGCTTGGATTCTGTCTCTCCTTCCCTTTCTGCCCCTCCCCTGCTCGGTCTCTCTGTCTTTCTCTCCACATAAACAAACTTTAAAAACCTATTGCTATAGGTTGGGAAAATGGCGTAGGTTTCATCAGACGTAGTATTTCACTGGACAACCTACAGATTGCTTAGAGAAAGAAAAGACTATACAATAGTCAAGGAGAATGACTAGAATAAAATATTGATGAGAGTGCTCATGGAGTCTTTAGGCATGAGTACAGTGTTAATGAGCAGTGCAAATATAGGAGGGTAAGACTGGATCATGTTAAATGCTGAACTCAGGAATTGTTTTATAAGAACTTTCTCTTCATTTCCTGTACACTAGCCATCCACACTAGCTTTCCAGGGTTCCTCTTCAAGGAACATGAAGTATGTTTCTGCCTCAGGGCATTTTCACTTGCTTAGCCTTTAGTATCGTAATTTTCTCTTTTTTTCCCCAGTTTTTTTTTAAGTTTTTATTTAAAAAACTTTAAATTTTATTTAAATTCCAATTAATGTACAATGTAACAGTAGTTTCAGGTGTACAATACAGCAATTCAACAGTTCCACACAACACCAGGTGCTCATCACAACAAGTGCCCTCCTTAATCCCCATTTTCTATTTAACCCATCTCCCCACCTCTCTCCCTCTGGTAACCATCAGTTTGAGCTCTATAGTTAGGAATCTGTTTCTTGGTTTGTGTCTCTATCTCTCTTTTTTTTCTCCTTTGCTCATTTGTTTTGGTTCTTTTTTAAAAAAATTTTTAATGTTTATTCTTGAGAGAGAGAGACAGAGACAGAGACAGAGCGTGAGCAGGGGAGGGGCAGAGTGAGAAAGGGACACAGAATCCAAAGTAGGCTCCAGGCCCCCTGACATTGGGCTCAAACTCATGAGCCATGAGAACATGACCTGATCCAAAGTTAGACACTTAGCTGACTGAGCCACCCAGGCACCCCTGTTTTATTTCTTAAATTCCACATATGAGTGAAACCATATTTATTTATTGCACTTAGCATAATACTCTCTAGTTCTATCCACACTGTTGCAAATGGCAAGATTTCATTCATTCTTTTCTGTGGCTGAATAGTATTCCATTATATATATGAATATGTATTATATATATACACACATATGTATATATTATATATAATACACACATATGTACAATATATATGTATATAATGTATATATAATATACATATATACGTATGTATATAATGTATATATGTATACATATGTATATATGTATATATGTATACTATATATACATTATATACATATATATTGTACATATGTGTGTATTATAAAATATACATATATAAAATATATGTATATATTGTATATATATCATATACATTATATACATATATATTGTACATATGTGTATATATTATACACATATTATATATTATATACAATATTATACATTATATATGTATATATATTATATACAATATATAAACAATATATACATATATACGTATGTATATACATATGTATTGTATATACAATATGTATTGTATATATATGTACATATGTGTGTATTGTGCATACAATACACATATATGTGTGTATATCTTTTTTATACATTCATCAGTTGATGATCACTTGGGCTATTTCCATAATAATTTGGCTATTATAGATAATGTTGCCATAGACATTGGAGAGCACGTATCCCTTTGGATTAGTATGTCTGTATTCTTTGGGTAAATACCTAATGGTTCAATTGCTGGATTTACCCAAAGAATACAAAACTACTAATTCTTTTTTTCAAGTTTTTACACAAGTATCACTTTCTCAGTGTCTGCTTTCCTAGTGATCCTATCTAAGGGTTCAAACCCATTCCAACATTTCTCTCATGCGCCATCAGCCCCATCACTAGCATTCTGTATATCAAACTTTCTTTAATATGGTTTATTTCTTACCTCTCCATTAGCATGTAAGCTCAATAAAAGCAGAATTTTGTGTCTTTTGTTCCCTATTATATTTTCGCTGTCTAGATTAATAGTGCATACTAGGCATTTAGGAAACACTTTGTAAATAATTGAAAATTAAGGAATCACTAAAGGTACCGAAATAAGGATAGGAATATTATGTACAGTATTTTGAAGCAATGACTGGAAAAAAAATTGCATGTAGCTAAATTTAGCGGAGCAAGTTACTTGGGGGTGGGAGTAATGATGGAAGTCAAGGAAAAATGTAGGCAATCATTGCCAGCTGACAAGGGCCAAACAAATAGAGGCTATGTTTTTAAAAGCAATGATTCTCAAAATCTGACTCTTAAGCAAGCATCATCATCATAACCTGGTAATTTCCTGGAAATGCAAATCCTCTGGCTCTACCTTAGACCTACTGAATCAGACACTGCGGAGATAGGGTCTAGCAACCAGTGTTTTAACAAGCTCTCCAGGGATTCTGAGGACACCATAGTTTGAGAATTACCGATATAAAGGAAAGGTTTAATCTAGGTGAGTAAATGTAGGAGGTAAATGAAATGAAAGGTACTGCTGAAGATTATTTAAAATTTGGGGAGTCTTGAACAATTAAAGAGTGATGTTTCATGAAAATGAATAAGGAAACCCAGACAAATAACTTGAAGGGGAATAGATAATACTTTAAAATCATATTATCACCAGCCTATCTATCTTCTATCTCTGTGTGTGCGCATGCGCGCGCACACACACACACACACACACACACACACACACACACACACATTTCTTAGTTAACGGATCTTTAGTATTGTGCAATTATTTTTCCACTTAAATTCATTGTGTCTGATCTGTTTGTTGAAAACCAAGGTGACCAATGATGCAGATCAGAGTATTTGGATACTTCAAGGATCTCCTGTCATCAATTTCCCAAAATGTAGTTATGCTTAAAAATATGTTTAGACTATTAATAGCCCTTGGCACAGTTCCATGAACTTCATAAAATATTTGAACATTTTAGATATCCAAATTTGTAAAATTGTAGAGATCAGAAAGATAGCCCTGAAGACTATCTAACCTAAGATACCTAGTGTAATATCTAAGTGATAATATTCCGATGACAATATTTTGCTGAGAAGCCCAAAACTAAAATACATTCTTAACAAATATTTAAAGAAAAAAGGATACAAGTAGAAAAACCAGTTGAATTCTCCATTATGGACTGAAGCTAAAGGAAGAAAGCAATAAGAACCTAACATATATTTTTCTCTGAGTTTGAGGTATTGTCAAAACGTTTCCAAAAGTGAATGGAATTCCATAGACTCAAGAGTGTTTGGCATTACCTATGGGAAATCAACCACACACAAAATAGACTCTGTATTCTTCGGCTTTAATTGTTATTCCCTCTATGATTCTTCTGAACCTTAATCAATACTTCAAACCTCAATCCTCAGTAAAACTTTGTCTCCTTATCTTGACTCACCATTTCTGTAGATGCACATAATAACAGTTATTTTAGGGGACTTTTTTTTTCTAAATGCTCATGCTGTTAAATTACCATGGAAATAATTTAATTCAAAGAGTAGTTGCACTCAGAAAAGGCAGAGTGCTCAGCTGGCACTTATTCAAAAAACAACTGTAGTAACTGCTTCCCTTAGGTTCTATTGTAATTTCAGGCTCCTCACATATTTTAATGGATACTGGAAGTAAAATAAATATAGGTTTATTTGATGAATGCCTGCTTGGAATTTTCAAATGAAAAGAACAAAAAGCATCCTAGTTTTCATTTTCTCATCAACTATTTTTTTTTAAAAATGCAGAGAATGAGATGGTTGCACATGACTTTTTCATTACAAAACTGAGCCATTATTGTTTTTGGAATATGAGCTTTCCTTTCTCATAATGAGTTTTCACACTGAATTAAAAAAGGAGCACTTCAATTCAATTTCATTGATTTATTTACCATGTGATTTTGTAGTGCCAGAAAACTGCACTCTTCTTTTCTGATTCTCCCAATTT
This sequence comes from Herpailurus yagouaroundi, assembly GCF_014898765.1. Lineage (NCBI taxonomy): Eukaryota > Metazoa > Chordata > Mammalia > Carnivora > Felidae > Herpailurus > Herpailurus yagouaroundi. The sequence continues at coordinate 29,616,254 of NW_024412413.1, read as the reverse complement.
CCTCCTCCTCCTCCTCCTCCTCCTCCTCCTCCTCCTCCTCCTCCTCC
>NW_024412413.1:29503600-29616197 GCF_014898765.1 Herpailurus yagouaroundi | reverse complement strand
CCTCCTCCTCCTCCTCCTCCTCCTCCTCCTCCTCCTCCTCCTCCTCCGTCGTTGTTGTCTTCTTCTTCTTCTTCTTCTTCTTCTTCTTCTTCTTCTTCTTCTTCTTTTTGAGGGTCAAGTATTCTAAAAAAGTTTTATTTCATACATCTAACTAAATCTCCTCCAAGGAAACTTCGAAGTTCTTTCCTTTTTTCTTTTTCCCAGTCCTTAAGAAACAAGCACAGAAGCATAGTCTACAAATTTTCAGTTTTAATATACCAGGTTATGGGGAAAAATCATATCATCGCATCTCTGACCAAATGTATAGACAATGTGCTCACTGAGAGCAGGTCACCCCAGCCAAGGACAACTGGCAGCCATTCTATTTCCTCCTATCATTTTGAATCCCTGGCAAAGGCCTTAATTATATCTGTATTGTTTCAGTAATGAGAAAGCAGATTTGAAAATAGAACAGATTAAATGCTTCTTCCTAGCGATATCATCAGCCGGTTGCTAAGAGACAATCAGTTTTTCTTAAGGTGCCTAATGAAGTGAAGTCTTGGCCACTTATAATCTTCACAACTACTGTTAGCAATTTAAAACAAAAACGTAATTCTGACACACGAATGAAGTTTCCTAATGTATCAAATAAGACTAGACACAAAAATAAATTTGTCATTTTTGGACATGAGTAACTACAGCATTTAATTTTTTTTTAACTTTTGCCTGATTACCCCTCTCATATCTATTACTTCATAATCCCTGGCCTTCACCTAGTGCTTCCTTTGTGCCAGAGTATGTGCTTAGGACTTAAGGTAGAAAATCTTACCTGATATACAAAATTGCCTAATGATGTAGGTACTATCATGATTGCTATTTTATAGATTAATTTTTGCTTAAAATCACACATTTATTACATGGAGAAGACTTGATCAAATGGAGGTAGTCTATTTCCAGGAATCAAACTCTTCATGACTTCATTATACTCATCAGTCTCGTAAAGATATACAGAATGTTATAGAAACTTTTTTTGAGGAAGGTAAGATGATATAATTCTGAAATAAAAATATTAGAAAATCATTAGAACTGCCAAATAGTAGAGATTTCACCTTTATATTCCTTTATCTTGTGCATTTTACATAATACTTCACATGACACAAATACAATTAAAACAATAATAAATTACCATTTTTCCTGTAAAAAAGTTAAAACATTATTTACAATGAAAAAGCCTTCTTTGAGTATGCTTCCCTGCATAACTCTGCATTTTACTCACAATGAACACATGTAGGGTAAACACTTTTTGTGGTCAAAGGTTGGCAGGGATTCTGGAGACACGTAGGGATTTCAGGAATGTCCACTAGACAGTACCCACAGTAGCCTGGTTCTTTCCTGGGTGTATTGTGTGTTCTATCTTGCACTATACATTGTGTATAAGGTCACATCATCAAGTGCTCTTGACAAGTTAAGGTGGTCTCTGGTTAAACATCTAGGTTAGACAAGTACAGGGATATTCTTTTCTAACTTGGCTTACAGGGACACATTTATGCTTCTAGAAGGTCTGGACTTACTCTATGTCACTGAAACATTATCATGTGCAATTTTACATTTTCTGGTGAGGCATTGCAAAAAGCAATTATTCTGACCACGCTGGTTTCATAAGTTATAAGATTTGAGAATATATTCTACTTTGTAGCTTGACATTTGCTATCTAAATATATAAGAAAACACTGATATTTATCATAATTAAATTTTAAAATTTTTCATCAAAAGGAACTGACGTACAAGTATCAAAAGGAACGTATAAGTATCAAAAATGTGTAATCCTCATAAATAAATAAGGTCCTTCATGAAAGTTAAATTTATCAACTATAACATAATAAAATTAGAAACCAACCTCAAAAAATAGAATTTTTTCATATAATTAATAAGTAAAAAAATTCTAGATAATGACTACTGAAGAAATAATAACTATTTAGGACTGAATTATAATGAGAGGAACAGTTGTTAAAAGCATGCAGAATGTAGTCAAAGAGCTCATCAGATGAAAATGTAGAATTCTAATGTTGTTAACTACTCTTTTTACAAATGGTACTAAGATGGACAGTTTTACTTACTAGCTCAAGACCACACACTGGTAAGTGTTGTAGATAGGATTTGAATCTAGGTAGTTCATACTCATCCTGCCTAACAAGATGATGGACATAAGCCTAAATAATCATCCTAATTATAATGAAAATGCTAATGTAATAACCTTTTCCAGTTAAACTAAAGCCTCTTAGTTCTAATTACAAAACAAAACTAAACAAAATACTATTTAGGAAGAACACATAAATTATAAATGCCAAAAATCATGCAACATTACATAAGGCAAACATAAACCAAGTGAAATCGGACAGTCATTATGATACTTATCCTAGGCAAAATGTAGTCAAGACAAGAGATAAAGACGATCGTGATGAATATTTTGCAATAATAAGGGGTAAAAATCACAAGAAAGAAAGAATTTCCAGAGATTTTTTCCAGTGTAAATAATCTTTCTTTGAATCACACAGACCAAAATTAGTAGAAATATAAGAACCGAACAGAAAAGTAGTAATGCTACTTGTACAGTCCACCATACAAATGGGTAAAAGTAATAATATGAACAAGTCATTTTGTAAATTTTCATTCAAAAAATCCTAATATTCTGTGGCTCTCAAGAGGAGAATATAATAGTTTAGCTGATCTAAACATCTGATCTTTTCACAAGATTACATTTTGTAATATACTTACCTGGCATGCTGGTTACACGCTTCAGTTTTAGTGACTGTAAATCAACCTCCCTAACTCAAATCTACCGTGGAAAGTAGTTAAACACCATGTGTGAATCTGCTCAGGAGAGTACAAGCAGGTAAGTTGCACATCTCATTATTATGCTCCCACAGGCTCCTCTCACCTTCTCTAGAGGATCTTTCATTCAAAGTTTCTAGAAATTCTACAAAAAGACTTATCCCAGTAGAGAACTTCAGAAAAAAAAAAAAAAAACTTTTGACCTATATTTATTTATTTACCATAATTTATTCAATCAGGCCCTTACTGATAGGTTTGGGTTTCTCATCAGACTTTTACATATATAAATAATGCCATATTGATAACTTTGAGTACACATTGTTTTGCATTCTTCTAAGATATCTTTAGTATGTCATACCTTCAAATTCCTGGAATTTGATAAGTTTTATTAGGAATTGAGAATTTCAAAAGTAATGAAGATAATTTGTTTTTGTTTGTGTAAGAATTTTCTCTTACATTCTATTACTTTTTCCTTTATGCCTTGTTTTTGGTTATGGACTGGAGAAAAAGGAATTAACCCTAAATATGTAGATAGAAAGAAAAAAGATAGATAGATAGATAGATAGATAGATAGATAGATAGATAGCTAGAGATAGATTATGGCCTGTTAAAGGCAAAAATAATAATATGAAATAGTTGTCACCTGTGGCAGAAATAGCCAGCTGCTTATAAAAATCCATTTCTTCATATTAACAGGAAGAAAACAGTGAGGAAGCCCTATGTCAATAGAAATAATTTAAGCTTACATGGACAAAACAACTAGGAGGTAGTAGCAACTATTAGAGTTAATTTGTGATTTTTCTAGGTAGTAAATTTGAACTAAATCTCTATTATAACTTGCTTCTCATAACCACTATTTGAAAATATTCTTGTTTCATGTGTGATGGGTCAACAAGATTTTTTTCTCACTTAATTCATATACAAATCAATTTATAGAAACATTTAACATCTGTAACCTTTAAAAATATTTAGCCCCTAAAATTGTATTTTTATAGTACCATATGCATATTTCTTTTCTATTACATATGTACTGTGTATAAAATAAAATAATTTAAAAAAATTTTTTAACATTTATTTATTTTTGAGAGACAGAGAGAGACAGGGCATGAGTGGGGGAGGGACAGAGAGAAAGGGAAACAAAGAATCTGAAGCAGGCTCCAGGCTCTGAGCTGTCAGCACAGACCCTGACACGAGGCCCGAACCCACAAACCATAAGGTCAATACCTGTGCCAAAGTTGGACACTTAACCAACTGAGCCACCCAGGCACCCCCAATTTTTTCTAATTGATTTGTTGACTTATGCATATTGTCCCAGACTGTGGCTTATCTTTTTACTTTCTAAAAATGGTCTCTGATATGGGGTACCTGGGTGGCTCAGTTGGTTAAATGTCTGACTTCAGCTCAGGTCATGATCTTACCATTCCTGAATTAGAATTCCAGGTTCTGTATTGACAATGCAGAGCCTGCTTGAGATTCTCTCTCTCTCTCTTTTTGCCCCTACACAACTTGCATGCTCTCTCTCTCTCAAAAATAAACTTAAAAAAAAGTTCTCTGATAAACCTAGTTTTTATATTTTGTCCCTATGTTTAAAATTTTAATGAAAAATTATCAATATTTTCCTTTGTGTGATATTTTAAAACTCTTATGCTACTTCAGAGTAATAAAATAACTTTTCCTATAAAAAATCCATTTCCTCTTCTTATTGGACATAAAATTAAACCACATTTTCCAGCCTCCTTGGCAGGTAGATAAGGCCTTTTGCCTGAGCAGTATTTAATGGGATGAGTAGACGCGTTATGTGCTATTTCCAGACCTGTTCCATAAAATCTTTTCAAGTGTGACCACTGTGTTTATTCTCCACTTCAGTGATTTTCTCAGTGGAGTACCCAGATGAGCAGCAGCATTGCCAGGGATGTTATTAGAAATGCAAATTTTTGATCTTCACCCCAGTCTGTTGAATCATAATTTCTTCAGGGTGGACTGAACAATTTTTGTTTTAACATATCCTCTGGGTGATTCTGACAAATACTAGTTTGAGAATGTTGATTCTATTCATTGGTCGAATGCAGAGCACTCTGGGGTCCTAAAGGAGGGCAGAGCCACAATGTGGAAGATAACTTGGATTTCTGGATGCCATGTAGAAGGCCGAGTTCTAATCAGGAACACCTTTATTTGTCTTTAACCTCAACAGGAGGGACTGTATTACATCCAGCGAAGACATTTGATTTTTGTGTTTTTTTGTTTTGTTTTGTTTTTGCTTTTTAATGCATTTATTTTTGAGAGAGAGAGAGAGAGAGAGAGAGAGAGAGAGAGAGCGAGCAGGGAGGGCCAGTGAGAGAGGGAGAGAGAGAGAATTCCAAGCAGGCTTGTGCTGTCAGCAAGGAGCCCAAGGCAGGGCTTGAACTCACAGACTGTGAGATCATGACTTGAGCCAAAATCCAGAGCTAGACCTAACCAACCGAGCCACTCAGATGCCCTCCAACAAAGACAATTGTAGCAACAGGAATATATTAGTGACCAAAGGTCCTCAGTCTCTAGTGGACGTGGCTAATCTGTTATCGTCTGTCAGTGGCGTTCCTTCTTGACATCACGGTATAGTTATAGATGGGGATGGATGGATGAGCAGCCATCTCTTGGTGTATAAAAAAAGAATAAAGAAGATGAATCTCTGAAGATTAGTTTATGTGACAGACTTAACAACACAGTATTCTAGTGCCTCTGTTTCTTTGATAATTGTTTTGTTTTGTTTTTAAGTAGTTTCTGTGGAAATGGGAAGCTGCTCTGAGCTGCTGTACATTAATTCAGGCAGGTGTTGTAATGTCCCTATGATCCCTAGACATAAGTAATGATGTCAACTTTTCACAGGACCGTTGCCGTTTTTAACATTGGTATTACAATTATGTCTGATGATATAAACCAAAAAATAAATAAATAAAAAGATGAAGAAGTAGTCAACTGGGGAAGAATTCAACTCTGTTCTCTATCTGTTGCTAAAATAGTCTTTGACTAAAGCCTAGGTATATTTCTCTGGTTGTAAAGACCAATATATGTTGTGAAAAATGAGATAGAAATATGGTCAGAACATTTACAAAGGCAGATATCAAGCTTTGTTGGATGCATGTATATTTTAAAAATTCCTCCTGGATATTGTTAATTATTTTTTATTTGACTATCCCAAACAATACTATAATAAGTATGTTTTCTTTCTTCTAAAAGCCTTTCATATGTCATTGAGTCAGAAAGTTTTCTACAGGACTGATTATCATAAATAATTAAGTATTGGATTCAAACTATATTTGACTCAGTAATTACCCTACTCCTGGGACTTTTGGTAGAATACATCATTCATACAGTTAATGGCCATTACCCACAACCTGGTGAATTTATTCTTGTTTTGCATGATGATGTACTAATCATTTTTAATTGGTGACTCAGGAATATACTGTCTTATTATGTGCTAAGTGTAGTGAAACACACTACCTTTCACTTAAAAGTAATTATCTTTAATCTTTTTATTCAAAGGAAAAGGGGAAAGGCCATTGCTATAGAGTTGAGAACATTTAAAATAAAAATGAACAACTGAACTATATTAACAAAGAACTGCTGAATGTTCATTGTAAGGTGTATTGTTTGGCTTGATTGCCAGAAAATAATTCTTGAGAAGTAATAAATTACAATTAGCTTGTTAATCCAAGTAGCTCTAAAATGCTCTGCTATGATTTATATAATTACACTAATTAAAGCCACCCTTGTGTAGAACTAACTGCACTAAATACCCAATATAATTATTTAAAAAATCTCCTGCAACATCTCCATCCTTAAGAACAGAGGACAAATATTTTAACAATAGAATTTGAGCCTACTGATTGTGTTTGATACATGTCAAAGACAAAATTAGAACAAGACTGTTAGGAGAAAAAATGCTAAAGAACTTTCCTCTAAACATTACCTGCTTTAAAATAAGAAGAAAAAAGAATCTATATTTTTCTAAGGCCAGCTTGAGAAAATAGTACTCAAAGGATGTGTTTGCAAAGAAATTCTAAATGTTCTTTTCTCAGACATAGGTCAGTAAGTGAACAAAGTGGTCTTCTTGAATTAGAATGAGATAAAACCCAGTAGTAAGACCTTTCTACTTTTTTTTTAATGTTTGCTTATTTATTTTGAGAGAAGGAGGAGCAGATAGAGTGAGTGGGGGAAGGGCAGAGAGAGATGGAGAGAATTCCAAACAGGTTCCATGCTGTCAGTACAGAGACCGATGGAAGGCTCAAACTCATGAACCATGAAATCATGACCCAAGCTGAAATCAAGAGTCAGACACAACCAGCAGAGCCACCCATGTGTCCCAGATCTTTCTACTTGTACTGTTTGCTGCACTTAGCTAGTATATGTTCTAATTGTTTTTCATAACATTGAATTTGGACACAAGTGTCCTTCTTCAAAGAGACATTCCTTCTTTATGCGCATTGCACACTAGATTCCTTGTACCTCTTAGAAAATATCACAAAATGCTTAAATATTTCACCAATGAAAAACTAAAAATCTTTCAATGTCTTCACACCTAAAGAGCTTGCTTTCTTTCCCATATTAAGATCTGGTATTTGGGTGAGATCTCTAGTACTCTGGATGGAAATAAATTCTGGATGGAAATAATTGATGCATAGAGCTTAACTCTTGAAAGCATATTGCAAGATGATTGCCTAAAGTGACACATTAACTTAAAAAACACAAGACAACTGTCAACTCATCACTTTAAATCTTCTTGCTAAATGCATTTCATGGAGACATGTTAGAATTATTCATTAAACAAAATTAAAAGTTGATTTAATTTGAGGAAGAAAGCTAGTGTTGTCTGTTCTTCTTAGTAGGATTTAAAACAGATATGTGTTAACACCGAAATGGAAAAATTGCTAATTGGAATAAATTTAATGGAAACCAGTGAAGGGAGTAAGCAACAGAAAGAAAGAAAAAAAAAAAAAGAAACCGCAAAAAACAAAAAGCACAAGCCATGAAACTATATGGAAAAATAACCTCAAGAGTAATTAAATAAAAGAAAAACAAATAGTTCATTAGTAGTCAATAATTTTGGAATTTTTTTTTTCTTATTTGTAGAGTATTGAGGACTTCCTCCCATTTGTGTCATGAGTTTTCATTGTCAGATCTTTGCATTACAATAGTGTTTGGTCTGAGTAGCTTTTTAGTACTATAGTTTTTGTTTTTGTTTTGTTTTTAAACAATCCCTTACATTTTCATATCAGGTTATGTGTCCTTTCATTTATTTACTGAATTCAATCCCTACTGGGTCAAGATGATTGAGAAAACAAATGACTTTCATTGGAAATATTCTTTATTATTGTTAAATTCACAATTAACTTTCTCCTCTAAATGCTCAGATTCTACCAACAACAAATTCAAAATGACAGATGTGACTAAGAACTCATTCTTAGCTTCTTGTTCTAACCTCATTTTTGATTTAATATCTCCATATGTATTTTGCTAAGAAATAAGCGATTCCATGAGATAATAGAAAGAGCTCTGACCTAAAAGATAGGATATCAAGTCCTTCTGGGTTCGTTTTCAGTGAACTTAACTTATTAAAGGCCTCATTCAATTTCTCTGGTAACTTTTATTTATGATGTTGCTCCCTTACTTGATACATGAATTTTGTTATTGCTGATATTCCTTTAGTTTTGAAAATCTGTGACTAAATAACCACTTTTGGCCCCTTCAAATAAATGTTACTTTATCTAAGGGAACTGTTAAGCTACTGGTGAGGACTTAAGTTAGAAAAAAGTCTGAAATTATAAACTAAGACATAATCTATATGGAAAATATCATACAGAAGTATGACCCTGACAGCACTTGAGTATAGTCTGTAATTATATTTTGTTGGGCTTCCAGAGATTTAATTTTAATTAATTGCTAACATTCCAAAGCTTTGAGATTTAATATTAAAAATATTTAGATTTAAGAGTTTTCATGAGCACATGGAACATTCTCCAGAATAGATCACATACTGGGGCACAAATCAGCCCTCAACAAGTACAAAAAGATCGAGATCATACTTCGCATATTTTCAGACCTCAACACTATGAAACTCTAAATCAACCACAAGAAAATATTTGGAAAGACCACAAATACTTGGAGATTAAAGAACATCCTAAAGAATGAATGGGTTAACCAAGAAATTAAAGAGGAAATTAAAAAATATATGAAAGCCAAGGAAAATGAAAACACTACAGTCCAGAACCTCTGGGATGCAGCAAAGGTGGTCATAAGAGGGAAGTATATAGCAATCCAGGTGTTCCTAGAGAAGGAAGAAAGGTCTCAGATAAACAACCTAACCTTACCCCCTTAAAGAGCTGGAAAAAGAACACAAAGCCTCAAAGAAGCAGAAGATGGGAAATTATAAAGATTAGATAAAAATCAATGATCTAGAAATAAAAAAAAAAGCAAAAAAACAAAAACAACAAGAACAACAAACAGTAGAACAGATCAATGAAGCCAGGAGCTGGTTCTTTGAAAGAATTAACAAAATTGATAAGCCCCTTGCCAGATTGATCAAAAACAAAAAGGAAAGGACCCAAATAAATAAAATCACAAATAAAAGAGGGAGATCACAACCAACACTGCAGAAATACAAACAATAATAAGAGAATATTATGAGCAATTATATGCCAATAAATTGGGCAATGTGGAATAAATGGACAAATTCCTAGAAACATATAACCTACCAAAACTGAAACAGGAAGAAATAGAAAATTTGAACAGACCCATAAGCAATAAAGAAATTGAATCAGTAATCAAAAATCTCCCAAAAAACAAGAGTCCAGGGCCGGATGGCTTTCCAGGGGGATTCTACCAAACATTTAAACAAGAGTTAACACCTATTCTTTTGAAGCTATTCCAAAAAGTATAAATGGAAGGAAAACTTCCAAACTCATCCTCTGAGTTTGATTTCAAAACCAAAGAACCCACTAAAAAGGAGAACTACAGACCAATTTCCCTGATGAACCTGGATGCAAAAGTTCTCAACAAGATACTAGCGAACCAGATCCAACAATACATTAGAAGACTTATTCACCATGATCAAGTGTTATTTATTGCTAGGATGCAGGGATGATTCAATATCTGCAAATAAACTGTGTGATACATCACATTAATAAAAGAAAGGATAAGAACCACATGATCCTCTCAATAGATACAGAGAAAGCATTTGACCAAATGTGGCATCCTTTCTTGATAAAAACCCTCAAGAAAATAGGGATAGAAGGATCATACCTCAAGATCATAAAGGTCATACATGACCATACATACCCACAGATAATATCATCCTCAATGGGGAAAAGCTGAGAGCTTTGCCCCTAAGGTCAGGAAAATGACAAGGATGTCCACACTCACCACTGTTATTCAACATAGTGTTGGAAGTCCTAGCCTAGGCAATCAGACAACACAAAGAAATAAAAAGCATCCAAAATTGGCAAGGAAGAAGTCAAACTTTCACTCTTCACAGACGACATGATACTGTATGTGGAAAACCCAAAGGGTTCCACCAACAAACTACTAGAACTGATCCATGAATTCAGCAAAGTCACAGGATATAAAATCAATGTACAGAAATCAGTTGCATTTCTATATACCAATAATGAAGCAGCATAAAGAGAAATCAAGGAATCAATTCCATTCACAATTGCACCAAAAAACATAAAATACCTAGGAATAAACCAAAGAGGTGAAAAATCTATACACTGAAAACTATATAAAGTTTATGAAAGAAATTGAAGAAGACACATAAAAAAATGGGAAAATATTGCATGCTCCTGGATAGGAAGAACAAATATTGTTAAAATGTCAATACTACCCAAAGCAATCTACATATTCAATGCAATCCCTATCAAAATAACATCAGTATTCTTCACAGAGCAGAACAAACAATCCTAAAATTTGTATGGAGCCAGAAAAGACTCTGAATAGCTGAAGCAATCCAGAAAAAGAAAACCAAAACTGGAGTCATCACAATCCCAGACTTCAAGCTGTATTACAAAGCTGTTATAATCAAGGCAGTATGGTACTGGCACAAAAACACTCAGATCACTGGAGTAAAATAGAGAACCCAGAAATGAAACTACAAACGTATGGCCAACTAATCTTTGACAAAGCAGAAAAGAATATCCAATGAAATAAAGACAGTCTCTTCAGCAAATGCTGTTGGGAAAACTGGACAGCGACATGCAGAAGAATGAACCTGGACCACTTTCTGACACCATACACAAAAGTAAACTCAAAACGGATGAAAGACCTAAATGTAAGACAGAAAGTCATCAAAATCCTAGAGGAGAAAGCAGGCAACAACCTCTTTGACTTTGGTCGCAGCAACTTCTTACTTGACATGTCTTTGGAAGCAAGGGAAACAAAAGCAAAAATGAACTATTGGGACCTCATCAAAATAAAATAAAAAGCTCTGCACCGTGAAGGAGACAATCAGCAAAACTAAAAGGCAATAGACGGAATAGGAGAAGATATTTGAAAATGACATATCAGATAAAGGGTTAGTATCCAAAATCTATAAAGAACTTATCAAACTCAACGCCCAAAAAGCAAATAATTCAGTGAAGAAATGAGCAAAAGACATGGATAGACACTTTTTGACCTCCAACTGGCCAACCAAAACATGAAAAATGCTCAACGTCACTCATCATCAGAGAAATACAAATCAAAAGCCAATGGGATACCACCTCACACCAGTCAGAATTGCTAAAATTAACAACTCAGGCAACAACAGATCCTCCACGAGGATGCGGAGAAAGATGAACCCTTTTGCACTGATGGTGAGAATGCAAACTGGTACAGCCAGTCTGGAAAATAGTATGGAGATTCCTCAAAAAATTAAAAATTGAACTACCCTATGACCCAGCAGTTGCACTACTAGGTATTTATCCAAAGGACACAGGAGTGCTATTTCAAAAGGGGACATGCACCCCAATGTTTATAGCAGCGCTATCGATAAGAGTCAAAGTATGGAAAGAGCCCAAATGTCCATCGATGGATGAATGGATAAAGAAGATGTGATATATATATATATATATATATATATATATATATATATATATGAGTACTCAGCAATTAAAAAGAAAGAAATCTTGCCATTTGCAACTATGTGGATGGAACTGGAGGGTATTATGCTAAGTGAAATTAGTCAGAGAAAGACAAACATATGACTTCATTCATATGAAGAATTTAAGATATAAAACAGATGAATATAAGGGAAGGGGAGCAAAAATAATATAAAAACAGGGAGGGGAACAAACCATAAGAGACTCTTAAATACAGAGAACAAATTGAGGGTTGCTTGAGGAGTTTGAGGTGAGGGATTGGGTTACTTGGACAAGGGGCATTAAGGAGGACACTTGTTGGGATGAGTATGGGGTGTTATATGTAGCTGAAGAATCACTGGATTCTACTCTAGAAATTACTGTTACACATATGTTAACTAACTTGGATGTAAATTTAAAAAAATAATAAAAACATAAAAAAAAAAGACTGAGGTCTGAAAAAAAAAAGTTTTCATGAAAATTCAGGAGATCTAGTAACCATTAATGGCTTCACTTTTAGAAAAGCCATGCATTACCCAATTTGCCACAGTCCCCACCATGCCTTATTGTTAACACTGAACCTCCCAGTTTCTTTATATTACCTGTCAGTTTCTTACTGGAAGTAGATTTGCAAACCAAGTATCTTGTGTGGAAAGTAAAGTCTCCTTAAGTCAGATACAGTGGTTTCTTACAGATATTTTCAAGAATGAACAGAGATTATGGGGCACCTGGGTGGCTCAGTTGGTTAAGCATCCAACTTCAGTTCAGGTCATGATCTCGTGGTTCATGGGTTTGAGTCTCACATCGGGCTCCCTGCTGATAGCTTGGAGCCTGGAGCCTGTAGCAGATTCTGTGTCTCCTTCTCTCTCTGCCAATCCCCTGCTCACTCTGTCTCTCTCAAAAGATAAATAAACATTAAAAAAAAAAGAATGAACAGAGATGATATTGGCCATCTGCCAAACACATTACTACCCTCATATGGGCATGTGGTGACTTTAAGGAACAATTGTTGCAAGATACAGTATACAATATAAAAATAAAATGTTTTTGTTCAGGATATAGTAACCACTGGATAAATATCCTTCAAAATAGATGATTTCTAAATGAACATTTTAAAGAGTCTATCTGGCAAAAGAAACAATAAATGAAAACAATAAATCCTTGTGCTTCCCTCTTAAAACAAATAGCATTTTATAATTAACAAAGAGGGTTTGCCACAGTTGGGGGGCTCAACTGTGGCTAAACTCATAATGCAAACTTTCTTGCACTAAATTTGTAACATCTTTAATGATACCTTAAAAATAATAATAAAATAATTCAAATGCTACAGTCTTAAATTCATTTACATGTTCATGGTCATTTCACTTATTTTGCAATAGTTACACATGTAGAACTCCTACACAGTCAGGCACCCTGGTAGAGATGTAAGGGTGTACATTTACTACTCCTCAAGTTGACAGGTTTCTGAGAATGTTCAAGAAAAAAAAGTAGAAATAGAAGACATTAGTCTTTTATATGTAAAGTAACTTTTAGAAGAGCCAATGCCTACAGTGATTGTACAGAAACCTTTATTTTTTTACAATCGCCAAAAATAAAACTACAAATGTGTGTACCAAATAAATGCATTATCAAAGACATTTTCCCTTTTGAGTTATTATAACTAGACACTGTGCCACTATTTTCCAGGTGTTATCTCTTCATCAATTGGAAAATTTCCCAATATCCCTTCCCTCATTTTTATTAAAGCAATAGTGAATTATTTATACATTTAACAGGTAACACGCACATTGTTTTTCTGTGTTTGTCTCCTTATCACATGTTTTTTGCCTTTCAATTGTTACTAGTCCTGGGCTCTGAGTCAAGCTTGGATTACTCTGCATGAATGAGCTTAGAGTACAGGAAGATTGGAAGAAGCAATCCACTGCCCTTGCTATACTGGTAGTATTTTAGATCTCCGTGTAAAAAAGAAAAAGAAAAAAGAAAAAAATGGCATGAAACACATGCAACAAAGTCCTTTCTCCATTTCTCATCAACCTTCCTCCCTTACCGATATGAGCAGAGTGTCATCAGGTGGTACAGTGGGAAGCAGAAGCATGTTGGACCCATGCATAGAGCATCATCTTCAGTCAGCTCTTTTTCCATTCTTCCGTAAACTGCCACTCTTATAGCATGGCTTTTCTTCACTTTTATCCTCAGCCCCAGCTAAGGAGGTTTGCAAACCCCCAAACCTCCTAGAACTAATAACTAAGGGATATAATTTCAATACATATAAAAGTAAATTATATTTCTATATACTTATACATCCACATTTCTATAAGCCAGCGGAGGGCATTTGCACAAATATGACAAAATTGCCCCATAACTTGTTGGGGCATGTTGCCCCATAACTTTAATGGGGCATGTTGCCCCATAACTTGTTTTTACTTAAGAACTTCATGCATAAAATGTTGTGGGGACTAATATAATGAATGCCCATGTAACCCTTCAAATCAACTTAAGGTACAGTATTTTACAGGTTCAGCTGAATCTTTTTGTCTCCCAAATCCCATTTTATCTTTTCTCAGAATGTATCAATCTTAGGGCTCACCCCAGCCCTACTGAATTAGAAACTCTGGTGGTAGGGACAGGAATCTGTGTTTTAGCATGATCTCCAGCTGATTTTGATGCAGGCGAATTTGCTGACTCCTGCTTGAGACACTATATATAGGTATATATATATATATACACACGCAACTATAAACACTATATATAGGTATATATATGTATACATATATATACATATATATACATATATATATATACTGCATCAAAACCTTTGTACATACTCATTTTATAAAATATATGTTATATCTCAATTTATTGGTACTGCCTTTCTTCTGTACCATCTCCAACATATTAAAAAAATTCATATTTTTCATATTAAAAAACTTAGTGTCTGTGAAATGGCCTTTATTTCGATTTATATTTCTGATTATAAGTGAAATAGAACATTTTTCATACATGTGTTTGTCTTACATGTATTTCACATTAGTTTATTGATGTTTTGTGTTATGTAAATTACTCATTCATATTATTTGCCAGATATTTTCATTTTTTATAAATTTTATATATTTATTTATTTATTATTTACTTACTTATTTATAGCACAAATAAGGGAGGCATAGATGGAGAGAAAGAATCTCAATCAGGCTCCATGCCCAGGGCGGAGCCTAAGGCCAAGTTGATCTCACAATTGCAAGACCGTATCTGAGCTGAAATCAAGAGTCTGATGCTTAACGACCTGAGCCACCCAGGTGCCCCGATTTGCCCCATATTTTTATTATTGTTATTTTTTTTAATGTTTATTTATTTTTGAGAGAGCACAAGCAGGAGAGGGGCAGAGAGAGGGGGGCCGGGGATCCAAAGTGGGCTCTATGCTGACAAGCTGACAGCAACGATCCTGGTGTGGGGCCCAAACTCATGAACCGTGAGGTCATGACCTGAGCCGAAGTCAGTCGCTCAACCAACTGAGCCACCCAGGTGCCCCCCTGCCATATTTTTAAAGCTGGGGTTTTTGTCTTTTTCTAACTGATTTATGAGATTTCATGTATAATTTGGATGCTAATATGTTCAGTTTTTTTGTGTTAAATAGATCTTTTTCTAATGTGCTGTCGTTTCTTTTTGTTAATGTCGTATTTTTCTATTAAATTGAGTTTCTTACTGTATCTTAAACATATTCTTCTAAGCCAAAACATACAGATTGAGGGCACTTTCTGGGTATAGCTATGTTAGAATTTATTGAATCATTCTCTTATTAATAAATTTACTAGTCAAGATCCGAGTTGGAATGAAATGGCACATTCAAGCAGAAGATAATTTAACAAAGTGACTATTTAAAAACCATTTAGGAAGAATAACAGCAATGACAAACAACAACAAGGGTTTGGTAACACCAGAGAACCACTAACATCAAAAAACCAGAATGGGCAAGAGAAGGGAGCAGACAGTAGAATTCAGAGAGAGCAGCAGGAAGATTAATTTTTGATGGGAGTTGTGGTTTTTGGTTCAGGGACTTAACCAATCCATGGAAACCTAGCAGGAAATAAGTCTGGGGAATAAAACTTTGAGCTTAGCCCCTCTCTTCCTTCCTATCACTATCTAAATCTGAGGGGAAGAGTTGGTCAGAATGTAAGAAATCCCTGGTGCATTTCGTCACCGAACAAGTAGGAAGAATGGAGAATGGCACTGATTTTCAAAAAGTACAGTAACTATCAGTCTTTGAATTTTATTCCTCATTATATAAACAGTGTTATAGTGAACATTCTTGTTTATTTATACCATATATTGGTACTCTTATTTGCATGACTGATCACCAAGTTTGGGATTGTGGGGTCAAAATATATTCTTTCTCTGTTTCTAAAGAGATAAAAATTTCTTCCCCCAATGTAGGAATCCATTGCTGTCATAAACAATGTATGAAGATATTCTAATTCTTTGTGATATTTTCAATTTTGCTAACTTGAATAAAAACTGTAGGTATCTCATTTTTAAAAATTTTTGGATGATGTTGACCATTGTTCATTGGTTGCACACATTTTTGTCTTCCGCATTCAAGTGTTTTCTCCTGTAAAGATCCTGTCTAGATACTACTTTTATTTTTAAATTGGATTTTGTTTTATGTTTTGGGAGATATGTAGGTATATTATTATCACAGTTTGATTGCACTAAGAGTTGTCTTCTAGTTTATTGCTTTGCTTGACTTATGATGAAGAATGTATGAAAGGGAAATACTGAGAAAGGATAGCTCATGCAAATGTTTGAGAGATTTGGCCATCAGTTGGACTCCAGTTACAGGTATCGCTAAGTGGTTTGGCACGTTAACCTACATTATTGGATAAAATAAAACTTTCATGTCAGTGAATGATGCCGATTCATATTCCAGTGGTGGTGTAGTCTTATTCCTAGAAAGATAACGTTGGACTCCTCTTGACATAAATAATTGAAAGTGAAAAAGAAACTCACAGGAATTTTCATATATGTCAAGAGGAAAGCATTATTTTTCAAAATGTAATTAACAATTGACAGCTTAATATGGGAGTGTGAATAAATATCGTTTTATTTGTGGTATACCTCTTGTTCCATTATCTTACATGCAATGTTCACTGCTGTCAACAGGAGCTATTTCTTATTGATGTTGGAAAAGAGACTTAAATGTCTTCACTTACTAGGTTTTCTAGATCTTGAAGATGTTATTAATGTACTGAAAATGCTGATCTTTTCCCTCTCCAAAGAATTGAGTCACTTTGTAACAAAGTATAACAATAAGGTTAACGTAAAAAAAAATGTGTTTAAAAACATCATAGGTAATGCAGAAATGTGAATATAATTTTTCAGAATTAACGCACTTCCTAAGACTAAATTATATGTTTGCCTTTGAGACTCCTGATAACCAGGGCAAGCCAGAAAATAAATGAATGGAAGGCACTTAGCATACGCTCTAGGAAGACAATGACTTTCCTGTGAAGTAATTCTAAATAAGTTTGAGATGAATGTTTTCTAGCCAGATTGAACATTTAGCACTGTCCATAAAACTATTTCCATCTTTATTTTTTAAACTTTTTAATGTTTTTAATGTTTATTTATTTTTGAGAGAGAGAGAGAGAGAGAGAGAGAGAGAGAGAGAGAGAGAGAGAGAGCATGATCCAGGGAGGGGCAGAGAGAGAGGGAGAGACAGAATCTGAAGCAGGCTCCAGGGACTCTGAGCCCAATGCGGGCTTGAACCAAGTAACTGTGAGATCGTGATCTGAGCCAAAGTCGGAAGCTCAACCAACTGAGCCACCCACACGCCCTTTTCCACCTTTATTTTATGTCTGACCTCAATAAAAGTGTGAAATTATTTAAACATCCCAAAGGCCACCTTCTATTTATCTAAGGAGTGTTTGTTAGCATGCCCTTGGTTTTTGTCTGGCTTCCTATTAAGCTATCTCAGAATATTAATATTAGGAAGGAGACAGGATTAGGTAATGTTGGACATACATTAAGCCTATGCTCATACAGATGTTCAGAAAGTAGAAATAGAACAAAATACTCAACAATAATGATTTAATGTCATAAGTAAATTTTCAAATAGGATGTATTTGTTTTAAAGAAAATATGTTGCAGTATTATGCTCTTTATTTGGGGGTATTTTTTCAGCTTTTTAAATAATTTCAATGTTTGCATTTATAAAGATATATTTGGAAGTGTTAACTGATATTTGTTAACAGAAAACCCCATAAGCAGACAGGAAAGCACACACACAAAAATTATAGAAGAATGAATTTAATGCTGAGTTAAATTGTATGGCAGGAGGTGAAATGAAAATAAAAAGGCAAACACATATGGATGAAGTGGGAAGATTAAGTGTTAGTAAAGGTGTTTATAAGCCAAAAGCAGAACAAAAACAAAGTATTTGTACATAGTAGCGGCTTATTCACCACTGTACTATTGGGTAGCATTGTCTATCGTGACTATTATCATAATATTTCTTAAAATAAGAGTAGTAAAGAAAGAGAAGAATAATGAAAGGTAATGTTATTCTTAGTTACTATATGCCAAGCACTTTTATTGGTGATTTACATGTAATTATCATATTTACTCTTCAAGCATTTTTATGAACTGGGCACTGTTATTATCCTAATTTTATACATAAAGAAATTTAGGCACAGAGCAGTTTGACCATTTGTTCAAGATCACACAGGTAGTAAGTGGTAGAGTATGAATTTGAACTGAGAATGTCTGACTCCAAAGTCTGGGCATTCACATGGTTGTTCACAGTGCTGCACAGGTCTCTCAAGCCACCCTTCTCGGCCAAGGATCATACTTCATCTTTTAATCATATCATTTTATTTAATGCTCACACCTCTACTAATTGCCCATTCTAATCACAACCTCTGGGATCAATAGACACTTGAGACAAAAATAGAGAAAGAAACTGATGTTCTCCACGATGTCTCTGTTGCATATATAAAATTTTTATGTCATGTTGTTAAAAGCTAGGAATGGATAAGTTGATAAGACTCAATAATGGGTAAATTTAATTCAGGTTTTAGTGCCTGTAGAATGTCCCAGTAAGGTCAAGGGACAACCTGGGTATATCTAAGTTGATAGAAATTATATCAAGGGTTGTCTTGCCTCAACATGAAAGGACTATATAAAGGAGGAAAAATGAGTAGAAGGAAAATAAAGTGTGTAATTTTCATGATTAAAAAGCCAAAGAAATAGTCTGCTAACTAAATGGAAGAAACATTTCAGAGAAAAAAGTCAAGGTGAGTGCATACCAAAGAAGATAATATTGTATAATTACTCTATGGAAATGCATTTGACATGATCTTATGTATAGAATAGATGTGAGAGAATTAGATAAAGTGTTATGGCTGATGTGGGTTACAATATAATTTTAAGTGATGTTTACTTACTTCATTCATTCATCCAGCAAACATTTGATTGAGGGACTGTTTAGTCCCAGGTATCATTCAAAATGCTGGAGATATAACAAAGAGAGAGAGAGAAAAAATATATATATATATACATATACATATATATATATTATAATGGCAAAAAAATAGCAAGAAAGAAAAGAAAAAAGGAGAAAAGAAGCTTCAGGTCTTAATTCTAGTGGCAAGAGATGCATAATAAAAACATGTGAACGTAGGAGTGCCTGGTGGCTCAGTCAGGTAAGTGGCTGACTTCGGTTCAGATCATGATCTCAGGGTTTGTGGGTTCGAGCCCTGCATTGGGCTCTGTGCTGACAGCTCAGAGCCTGGAGCTTGCTTCAGATTCTGTGTTTCCCTCTTTCTCTGCTCCTCCCCCGCTTGTGCTCTGTCTCTCCAAAAATAAATAAACATTTTAAAACAAATTAAAAAAGAAACATGTAAGTAAAACATTTGTACGTTAGATAATGCTAGATGATCTGGAGAGAAATAAAGTAGAAGGGTTTAGGGGGTGTTGGAGAGGAAAAGGGATTTTAATAGAAATAGGAAGTTTGGAGAAGGCCTCAGCAAGGAGACTTGTAAGCAGACTTGAACTAAAGAGAGAAAGCTAGCTGTCCAGATATCTGGGGAGACCTACCCTGTAGAAAGAGTAGAAAGTGTAGAAGTCCTGGAACAGAAATTTGTTCCTTTGAGGACAAGAAAGGAGACTGGAATGGCTGTGATAGAATAAAGTAGGGTAAGATATGTGAGAGATGAGACCATTAAGAAAATGAAACCCAAATCTGGTAGGGGCCTGGGGAAAAAATGGGTAAGAAGCAGGCCTGAAATCCTTATAGGAGAATACATAAAGGAAAGAAAAAAGATGAGCCAATCACATATGATGGTAAACATACCAATAACAAACTTTCTGGTGAACGAACTATCTGTATTTGCTAGCTAGCCAGAGAACACTTGTTTATGGAATGCTTTCAGCTTTTCAGCATCAGATACCTGATCTATCTAGGACTGTGTATGATAAATAGACTTAGAATTGATGGCTTCACAGGACACAGTTCTAAGAAAGATGTCATGAACCTGAGAATAAAATAGAGATATTCTCATTACCCAAACAGAAATTTTTGAGAAAGTAATACATCTGCCTATGTTACATAGAGACTTATAGATGTAAATATGTACCAGAGCAAATCCTGATGCAGTGAGAAAGGATATGGGGAGTGTGTTCTCGACCTCCTCTTGCTTTGCCTGTGCCTCACGATTACTTGTATTTGGAAATCGTCAGTAAAGCTTGATACCATGGAAGACCTCTGATCCACGTGAGTCTGATTTGACAATCTTATATGTTGTATTTTTGAAGTGACTTCAAAAATTTTTGAAGCAGACTACTATAGGGATTTTGGCTCTTTCTCTGAATGAGATGTCCTCTTTGGAAAGTTTTGAAAAACAGCATCATATACTATGAGCTGGATTTCAAATGGAGAATACATTATAGAGGGGCAAATCCAGAAGCAGGGAAATTCAGAAGTGGGCAAGAGCTGGTAGTGGTTTGGATCAGAACTGTAGCAATGCGGGTGATAGAAGTGATTGGTTTTTGGATGCTATGGCATCAAGAATGACAAGAATTACAATACAGCCTACTGGGAGAAGTCTACAAGAACCATCCTTAGGTGAACAATACAATGATTCTGGAGAAGCACACAACTGTCAAGACCAGGAGTGAAATCATTAAGATCTGAATGACAATAGATGATGTCCCAAAGGATACTTAATTTAAAATTTGGGTAAATTTTAAATCTCTGTATTGGTAATATTCAAATAGAATAAATGAGCAGCAGGTATGAAGGTGAATTTTGATTTTATCAATGACCTGATTTCTCCTTGCCCACTTTGTTTTTCTTGTGCATGGAGGGATGGCATGAGGTAGGTTGATAGATATGAGCTGAAATTTCAAAGAAGCAGAATCACATTTAGTTAAAGAGTGTTTCTTTTTATTGCTGAATGTTTCCTTGTATGGATATACCATCATTTGATATCCATTCATCTACTGATAGACATTTATGATACTTACAAATTTTAACATTATAAATAAAGCTACTATAAACATTCATGTACACTTCGTGTGTGTGTGTGTGTGTGTGTGTGTGTGTGTGTGTGTGTGTGTAGACAGGTCTTTATGTCCCCTTTCAACATAAGTGCTCTAATCTATGACTCCTTTTCAGTATAGTTTTACTTAAGATAGGCTTTAATTTTTGGTAGCTATTTTAGGTCCATTTTAAGATTAACCTCTTTTTCTTTCTTTTGTGCTGTTTTTCCTAAATAGCACTGCCTCTCTGTGCAGTGGGAGGGTGCTTTCTATGCTTATAGGTAATTTGATGATTGGGTGTTGTCTTTCTCTTAGTAATGCCATGAATGTGGGCTTTGATTCATTTATTTTTATTTCCTCTTCCTCTCTTTCTTTCTTTCTTTCTTTCTTTCTTTCTTTCTTTCTTTCTTTTTCTTCTTTCTTTCTTTCTTTCTTTCTTTCTTTCTTTCTTTCTTTCTTCCTTTTTCACTCTCTTTCTTGCTTTTTAGAGAGAGGGAGTGCAAGCAAGGGAGGGGCATAGAGAGAGGGAGAGAGAGAATCTTAGGCAGGCTCCATGTTCACGTGTAGCCTGAAATGGGTCTCAATCTTACGCCCGATGACCACCTCTGTGACGGTGAGATCATGACTTGAGGCAAAATCAAGAGTCTGACGCATAACTGACTGAGCCACCCAGGCACCTCATCATTTATTTTTCTTACTTTTACCATTTTTGAAGAGTGTGTTGGAAGATTTGAGTCAAATGGTTAGCATTAATCTGGCTACCCATATAAAGGTATAAAGATGAATAGTATAATAGGGAGAATAATGTCCCCTCAAAGAGATTAGGTCCTAATCTCTGGAACCTGCAAATGGTCCTTCATAAGGAAATAAAGGAGAGGAGGGTTGCAGATGTGATTAAACTAAGAATTGTGTGATGGGGAGATTGTAGATTATGCAGGTTGAGTCTTAAATGTAAAAACAAGGGTCTTTATAAGAGAAGCAGATGGAGATTTGACACTCACGTAGAGAAGAAGGTGATGTGGGGACAAAGCAGAAAGGGAACTGAGGATGCTGGCCTTAAAAATTGGAGTCCAAGGAATGCCATGACCTGCCACAAGCTGGGAGAGTAAGGAATAGATCCTTCCCCTAGAGCCTCCAGAGGGAATGCCTTCTTGCTGACACTTTGATTTCAACCCAGTTATATTGATTTAGAATGTCTAGCCTCTAGAACTATGAGAGAATACATTTCTGTTGTTTTCAGCCACCTAGATGTGGTAATTTGATACATAAACTAATACAGAGAGATTTTCTGGTTTAGCTTTACCAAAGTTTAAATACAGTAAAGTATAACTATAATGCAAAAAAGGAACACTTAAAACCTAACTTCAGATATGTCTCCACTTCATGGCCACTAGACATGTTCATTCACAGGGCAATTATTTTGACAATTTTTCTCCTTAGTCTACATGCTGACATTATGTTACAGGGACTCTGTCTTACCCAACAATAGAAAGCCAACATATATTTGAGGGATGTTGAGCGAATCTTTGCTCTTCTGGTACATTCTCTAACTTCTCTTTCTGAAGCCCAACATTGTATCATTGATTATATAAGAGCCAAAACAAAATAAAGTGAAACAACAAGTTTGCATGACAGTAATCGCTCCGGAAAGGCACCCTTCTACCAGTGAAGTGACCTATCAATAGCATCATGTAGAATGACAAATTGACTAATCTGAAACACCCTTACTTGAATTATTTTACTGACTCAGGTCTTCTTCAAGTAAATGAGTAATGAGGTGAAACAGGTTTAGTCTTAATCTTAACTCAGGTGAAGAGTCTATCTCAAAGACAATTTCAGTTCCCACTCCTAGAACGAAAAGAAATCAGGAATATTCTAGGCTAGCTCCAGAGTGGCCTGGTGCTACTATTAGAGGTATATAACTGTCTCTTTGCTTTCTTAACTTTTTCATAAAGTAATTAGTACTTAAAGAAAAGAGACTAAGCAAATTTGGAACAAAAACAGTCATGTGTGTGTGTGTGTGTGTGTGTGTGTGTGTGTGTGTGCACGTGTATGTGTATAATTCGATTGATGTTTTCAATTGTGAAGAAAATCTAAAAACAACAGAAAGAAACAAGTTGTGGCTAACATGCAAACGATTGAGCAGTAGTTGCAAATTACTTCCAATATGTAGGAAAATATATTCATCCGGTATTTAAAAATACTTTCCGTGTAGGGGTGCCTGGCTCGTTCATTTGGTGGACCATGTGATTCTTGATCTCAGGGTTGGGAGGTTGAGCTCTATGATAGGTGTAGAGATTACTTAAAATCTTTAAAATAGTGAAGGTACTTTCCATGTAAGTAGTATTTTAAGTATATCCTTTGATCTTCACAAAAACTCTCCAAAAGAGATAAGACAGTTCATAATATGGTGATTTTATAGATGGAAAAAAAAAATGAAGCTCAGTGTTTTGGTGACTTGCCTTTGATCACAGAATGGTATAGTTCCTTTAATTTCTACTTGTCCAATGTTCTTTGCACTTAAGACGTCTTTCTGTGACAGGCTAAATTTAGTGGTACTAACACTATGAATTCACTTGAGAAGAGAAAAAATAATTCCAAAACAATTCAAAATTAGTACCAGTGCATTGAATAATGTGTTAAAATTATCAATCATTTTTCAATTGGACTAAAACTACCAGATTTAGAAAATTGGTATCTTTCAAATTTGAACATAGCCTTTGAATATTTGATCTTGCAAGAAATCATTCAATGTGAAATAATTTTGATAAGCTTTCAAGTATGTAAAATAATAACAATTAGTGGAAGTAATATTGGCTTTATTAATAGTATAAAGCAATGCATTTTATGAAATAAGTGATTTTATTTCCAGGCCTAATTCTTTTGCTATAAAATCAGTATTCAGTTGCCTTCTTCTCTTTTTCTCACGTAACTGAAATGAATTCAAAATTAAAACTAAAGAAATGAATACAAAATAAAGATTGGATAACCCTTAAGAATCTGCATGAAGAAAGGTTTCCATGTTTCTTCTTTCCTTAGAAAACCCTAAAAACCGGTAGAAGCACTGTCTACTCTCTGATTATATCCCTGCTGCAATGCAGTGACTTTATTTACTGAATTCTGTCTTCCCGAGCTATGGAATACTAGGCCAGAAAGCAGTCTTTCACTAATTGTATTGTGTAATGCTGTGTTGCTATTGAATACAATAGCACACATTTTGTTTTTTTGCCATTTCTCTTATTTTTCTGTTGCCTTTCTAAACAAGTAAGAAAGGATATCACAGCAGCTATTGTATATGTAAATGAGATGTACTTCTGCACATTCTTGCTACTAACAATGGAAAAAAAATTTTCTTATTGTTTTTGGTTTCATTTTTGTTTCAAGGAAATAAACTATTTTTAACTAAACTATTAATAAACAGCTCTACCTGTGAGTCCTGGCACTAAACCAGAGAAATATATATCTTTTCTGAATATGAGAATATTCGCCTACTTATTTATTCACTAAATCACTTACTTTCAATATAATATTCAATTACCAGTTAGTGATTGCTTACAATGTACAAAGCAGCCTTCAAAGTTCTAGGAACATAATGGACAAACTGTAGTTGGAATTCTTTTTTTTAAATTTTTTAAAAATTTATTTATTCTTGATAGAGAGAGACAGAGCACAAGTGGGGGAGGGGCAGAGAGAGAAGGAGACACAGAATCCAAAGCAGGCTCCAGGCTCCGAGCTGTCAGCACAGAGCCTGATGCGGGGCTTGAACTCACAAACCATGAGATCATGACCAGAGCCGTAGTCAAACAGACGCTTAACCGACTGAGCCACCCACGTACCCCTAGTTGGAATTCTTAAGAGACTCAGTTTATTATGGAAGGCAGATGAGGGACACTAATTCTGTTGCATAGAGTGCTATGTCAGAGGCATGTTTGGTTTGAAAAGAGAATACTGAGAAACTTCCCACTTATCCTGAGTGTTTAAGGAAAAGTCTCTCAGAAATAGTGGTGTTTGACATTTCCATAATGATATGATTTTGTCATCAACACCAGATGTGGCCTATTGTATAGGTAATCTCCATTTCATGAAATTTTTCCATGAAAAAAGAGCTGATACCCTTTGATTTCTGTTTCAAATGGATTTTTTTTTCTTGTCTTATGCTCATGCTGTAGGTGACATGTGCATAGAATTAATGATAGAATGAATTCCTGTCAACCTGTGTTCACAGTTGGGCTTCATAAATGAAGATGGGTGAAGGGCCCAGTGTAACTATATAGTTCACGCTACTTTATTTTTTTAGTTATATGGTAAATATGTTTATAGACATGGTCAATAGAAAAGGTAGCTGAGCAATGACAGTGTTCATCACAAAATAATGTTGCATTTAAAGTTCAAAATCACTGTAAAATAATTCGTTTTAGAAGCCCAAACCTAGTATTTGAGTTACTCATGAGAATGAAAATTTGGAAATTTCATACCAATTATTGTCCTTGGCTTCGAAGTTTCTTGATAAAAATAAATAACTTTTACTACCATGTATAGACCTTTTTATTTGTCTTTGGTTTTGATGTTCTGGTGCTCTCAATGTCCACCTAAAAATGTACTTCCAGCACTTTGTTCAATATGTTTGCTCATCTCTTCTAGAGAAGGTGGAGGAGGTGGTGTATGAACCATTCCTTCTTTCAGCCACCTGCACCTATAGACCATGCAGGAGCTCTTGCTTCCTTTTTCCTCTGATTTCTGATGATGCCGTTTTCCTCATGCTGTGTTCAAGTTAACTCCATTACCACCTTGGACTTTGATTCCACTCCTTCTCCTACTTCTGAGACTTTACTATCTCAGTTTTCTCTTCTTTCTGTGTAATCTTCAAGCTCTCTCTTTCTTTTCTGACTTTTTCCCTTTAGCATGTAAATACGTTTGCATTTTTTTTCCTTCCTAACAAAAATTAACAATAAAAATCACTTAACCCTGAGTGCATGTCTCTGGCTACAACCCAATATCTTTCATTGCATTCCCTCAAAGATGGTCTAATTTGGCAGTCTCTCTCCACTTCTGGTCATGCTTCACCCTCATCACAAGATGGATAACATCCCTGTTAACTGCCTTATTGCCAAACTCAACATTACAAAAATGAAACTTTCTCTTGTACTTGGCACCTTTGATCATTCTCTCCATTAGGTGTATCTTCTTCCCTTGAATATTTACTTACTTGTTTCTAAAACAGCTTCATATTAACCATGGAAGCTACTGTGATAACGTCTCACCTCTTCTCTAATCTTTTAGGCCCACACATGTCATCTCCTGAGCTACAAGAGTAATCTAACTGAAATGTGAATCTTACCATATCACTCCCCCTATTAAATCAGTTGAAGACTTTCCATCATCTCAAAAGTAAAGTTCTACTTTCGCACTGTTGGTGGAAATACAAACTGGTGCAGCCACTCTGGAAAACAGCATGGAGATTCCTCAAAAAGTTAAAAATAAAACTACCCTATGACCCAGCAACTGCATCACTAGGTATTTATCCAAAGGATACAAGAATGCTGATTGGAAATGGCACATGCACTCCAGTGTTTATAGCAGTGCTTTCACAAATAACCAAATTATGGAAAGAGCCCAAATGTCCATTGACTGTTGAATGGATAAAGAAGATGTGGTATGTATATACACAGTGGAATAATACTCAGTAATCAAAAAGAATGATATCTTGGGGCACCTGGGTGGCTCAGTCGGTTAGGCATTCAACTTCAGCTCAGATCATGATCTCACCGTTCGTGAGTTCCAGCCCTGTGTCGGGCTCTGTGCTGACAGCTCGGAGCCTGGAGCCTGCTTTGGATTCTGTGTCTCCCTCTCTCTCTCTGCCCCTCCCCTCCCATCCCTTCTCTCTCTCTTTCTCTCTCTCTCTCTCTCTCTCTCTCTCTCTCTCTCTCTCCCCCTCTCTCCTTCAAAAATAATAATAAACATTAAAAAAAACTTTAAAAAGAATGATATCTTGCCATTTGCAATAATGTGGATGAAACTAGGGTGTATTATGTTAAGTGAAATAAGTCAGTCAGAAAAGACAACTATCATATGATTTAAGTCATATGTGGAATTTAACAAACAAAACAGATGAACATAGGGGAAGGGGAGGAAAACTAATATAAGGAAGGAAAAACAGAGAGGGAGGCAAACCATAAGATACTCTTAAATATAGAGAATAAACTGAGGGTTGCTGCAGGGTAGGTGGGTGGGGAGATGGGCTAAATGGGCACTGGGCATTAAGGAGGGGACTTGCGATGAGCACTGGGTATTGTATGCAGGTAATGAATCATTAAATTCTACTCCTGAAATCAGTACTACACTATGCGTTAAGTGACTTCTATTTAAATAATAAAAAGTAAAGTTCTAACACCTTAAAAGGGAAAGTCAAGTCTTTCCTGATTTGACCTTGACTCTCCAGCTTCAGCTCCTTTTTTTTCTTATATTTTTGCCTCCTAACTTTTAGTCTTCCCAGAATTTCATTCTTTATTTACTCTTTTCTTTAGTCAACCATTCTCCTTAGTGACCTTATCTACTTAGGGTTTTACCTTTTTGATAATCACTTCATAATCACCTCAAATTCATCATGCCAAAACTGAAATGATACTTTCCCATCTAAACGTGTTCACTTTGGCTCATTTTTTTTTCACTTATGTAAGGTATATCGTTGTTATAAGAAACAAATGCCTGAGTAAATACAATACAGCCCAATACAGGTCAGTAGCAGTAGTGAGGCATTTTTTCTTGGATGCAGATTCCTTCTACCAAGGGCCGTGCCCTCCTTTGGGGTCTCGGAGCACTTCTTAGAACTCTATGCATCCAAAGGAGTGAAAGGAATAACTGCAAGATTACAGAGCTTTTATGAGCTAGGACCAGAGATAGCAAATGGTAATTCTAACTATATCCCACTGGTCAATAAATAAGGCCTCCTGAATTGCAACAAGGCTAGAAAAAGAAACGGGGTACGCTGAACACGCAGTATTATCTCTGCATGCCAAATTGTTTCTTCCTCTTTTATTTCCTAAATAAATCTCAAGACTGTTACCTCCTCTATTCTTTACCCAGCTATGCCCATTCTCATGAGTCAGGTCTCATCATTTCTCAAGAGAACCACTGCAATAACCTCCAAACTGTCTTCCGGTTTAACCCTTCTTATCCATCACCCACACAGCTGCAGACATACTCAAAGTAACATGAAAGTTTTACCTATAAGATTCTTCCAATTAAATCTTTTCAGTAACTTCCCATCATGTACAAAGTGGAAATAGAAATATCAGAGAATGGAAAAATAATCCCCTTGACATGACAGCTGCCTATTTCACCAGCATCAGTTCTGGGTTTACATTTTCATTTTGTGCCATGGGTTTTCACTTCTGCCACCCTGAATATACCATGCAGTGTCTTTGCTCATTCAGTTTCTTAATCTGGAATGTGTTGCATGTCCCTACCCCATAACCCCTCAGGATGAATTAGCTGTGTCTCATCAACACTTACAGAATCTCTGGTACCTCTATTAATTAGTGATTTACTTCATCATGCACAACAATCTGTGCAAGTGCCTAAATAATTCATTGAACTATGAGATCTTTGAAAACAAGGGCTGTGTCTTACTCATTTTCATCCCCAGCTCTAAGAGATACTTGGCACATAGTAATCATCTATAAATATGTGTTAAATGAGTAAACTGTTCCTAAGCAAAAACATACCTTGAAATTCATTCCTTTGCCTGTGTCCCTTTTACCCTATTTATGTCTTGGCATTCACTTCCATGGCCCTTCCCTAGTCCACCAGCTTGAGTTTGGTTTTGTGCAGCCTGGTTACAAGATAATAATCATTGCTCTGTTACATTCCCCACCTTTGTACTCTGCCCATATGATTGAATACCCTGGCACCACATGAGCTTTGTATCATTCTTGGGCACTCTGTTATAAGCCCAGAGAAGCCCACCTAAGTTTTCTGCAATTAATCTCTTAAACCAAGTCAGTTTCTTGTAGCCCATAACTATCTTGTACAATAGATTCCTGCTTATAACCTCAGCTACAACTCTGTGCTCATTCAAGTAACTAATAATGTCTCACAAACAAGGCTGTTTCACATTCTAACAATAGACTCTTAAAAGATGTGCATTTCTACCACACAGTGGGATCAAGAGTGTAACCATGATAATAATACAAAACAATAGAAAGAAATTCAATTGGAACAACAGAAGAATGTGGGCAGCAATCTAAATGGAATTTCCTGTTTTTCTCTGAATTCTAAAATCATTGGTGCCAATTATGAACTGTATTTTAAAAAGCAGCCCAACATTGAGTGGAAAGTGCACTTAATCTTCCTCCATTAAGTTTTGGTCCTACTTCAAAATGGTAAAGCCAAGGCTTCTTCTTCCAATATATTGATTGATAGTTTTGAAATTCTGATTTGGGACCAAGTACATTAGTTGTACTTGCGCCTCACAAAGAGTACATCAATTTTCACTAATTAGCGCCATTGAATTAAGTTAAATTATGGGGAAAATGAGACACAAATGCATAGCTTAAAAAGCCTGGATGTTTAAATAAATATTGTTCAGAGATTAAGTATTGAGAATTTATTAAATATAACTTGATACCTTTTCCTAATATGTCAAGGGAGAAGAAAAAGTATAAAGATACCTGAATTTAGGGATATTTGGGGAAACTATTTATTTTGTGGTTTGCTGTTAAGGAGACAACTTATACAGTGCATGTGAGGGTTTTTTTCTAATAGACAAAACCTCCCACAAAATTGCATATATACGTGTGGGGTGTGTATATGTGTGTATGTGTACAATGTACACTGTATACACACACACATATATATATTCATATATGTCTTTGAAGACTTGAAAAACATATTTCCTTAATCCTATTTGATTATTTCAGAATAAGCATAATATAAAGATTATACTATTCCTTTTAAAATAATGAATTTAATAATTCAGTGTTTGGTCAAATATAATAAATAACTCTACACTTTGACAAAGTGTTAGCTTCATCTCAAAAAGCAACAAATCCATCTCCCAGGCTATGCATTATACTTTGGCCAGTCCTGCTACAGATTCTAATGTTGGCCATTCATCTTCTGTCAATTACTCTATAAACACCAGTTTTTCCGGGATTTATAAATAGATCATTTAAAACCAAAATAAACCAAGGAGCATTAGTTCTGTCCTGTCCTTTATACTAAAGATAAAAAATCATTCTTGAGTTACCTCAGAAAAATAGAATGTAAGGGAAAGCATACTGTTTGATTCTACAATAAAAGACCTTAATTAATGATAACTCTGTATGGTGGGAAATGATTTTACAATGTCAGTGTTTTCAAATCTCAAATTATCCTAAGAGTTTGGATAATGTCCCATCACTGTTTATTTTTGTATCTTCTAAACACAGACACACACACACACACACACACACACACACACACCCCAAATTATTCAAGGCATTCATCCAGAACTCAGAAAACATATACTCATGCAAATTGTAAATTGTTCCAGATTGCCCAATACAAGAACATTTTACCCATTCGATAACTATACTAAAATCAGTGGAGGATCATAGAGCCTTTTTGAGTATTGAGGACTCTTGGAAAACAAAGGGAAGGTTAAAGCCATGCTGAACCTCCGGACATTTTACCCTGAAGATGAGGATAGAGAGCAGAGGGTCTGGTTCTTCCACAACAAGGAAAAGGATTCTTTTCAAAAAAAGGAAGTATCAAAGGACTGTGAGCATATTACTGTTTTCACGAACATTAAATGCATCTGCACTCTTCATACACTCTTCAGAGTATAGTCCTGGTGTCTTCTCTGTCCAACGTTTCCCAGAGCTCCTAGCCTGAGGGTGAGTTGATACTGCTCTCCTATGTATTTCTATAACAGTATTTTATGAAAATGCTCCTTTAGAGCACTTAGCACAAAATTCCAGGAAATCTCTCTGTCCTCATATATTCTGGGATCCTTGAGAGCAGGGACTGTGCCTTTTGTACCCTTATATGCCCCGCACAAATGCCACCACCACTGCTTCAGCATGTTAGCACCATGACAGGCATGAATGAGTGTGAAACAATCAGAGAACATTAAATGTATGTCAGGCTGAGTAGTTTAATCATGGACCATGGATAATGGGGAGCCAAAAAAGCCCATGTCACAAATTCAAATTCCTGCTACGTTGCCAAGAAAGTGACAACGTGTAACAGGGAAGGGCAGAGAAGGACAGGGCAGGGCAGGAAAAGAAAGGAAAGGAAAGGAAAGGTAGGGAAAGGAAAGGGAAGGGAAGGGAAGGGAAGGGAAGGGAAGGGAAGGGAAGGGAAGGAAAGGAAAGTTAAGTTTTTCCAGTATTAAAAAAAAAGCCGTAAGACAAGCTATAAGGTTGATGACAAACCCCGGTCAATAGTTGGTCATAGTATCAGGGAGACAAGATAGAACAATGTGTACTGTGGGAAAGACATTCTCTGGCCCAGAGATATGCCTCTCTTCTGATCTGTTGTGGCAACAAGGAGATGTGGTTACGTGTTGTTAAATGTCACCAATTTCTAAGAAAAGCCAGAAATCAGGTGATTACATGACATATCAGTTTTAACATGTTGGCTTTATTTTTTTTATTTTTTTTTTATTTTTTTTAATTTTTTTTTTCAACGTTTATTTATTTTTGGGACAGAGAGAGACAGAGCATGAACGGGGGAGGGACAGAGAGGGAGACACAGAATCGGAAACAGGCTCCAGGCTCTGAGCCATCAGCCCAGAGCCTGACGCGGGGCTTGAACTCAGGGACTGCGAGATCGTGACCTGGCTGAAGTCGGACGCTTAACCGACTGCGCCACCCAGGCGCCCCGACATGTTGGCTTTAAATATAACAAAACACACTTTGAGTTTGAAACAGAGACCATCAGAGATTTAATGCCCTCTGAAGTGCTCTTTGCAAGACGGACAAAGCCGAATCAGTACTTTAGGGTGTTTTAGTTTTATATCAGGCTGTTTAAATATTCCAGGCTGATGCACAAACATATTCAAATCCAGTTCCCAAGGTATTGTGTTTACAAGCATGGTGACAGTGGCATGAGACACTGTCATGTCTCATGACAATGAGAGCCACAAAGATGTCCTAATAATTTTATAGTCTTCTGCTATGTTTCCTATTATTTGACTCTCCTGGGTGAGCACTTCAATGGTACAGACAAGTCAGTTCATGTATCAGGATCTCTACATTTCAAACGTTTTTGTTTCTCCCCTTTACTTTTATCCCTGCTATTATGTTACTGTTTCTTACTACATTTCCCATAATTCCCCACTATGTTCATTTCACCCAGCCAGCTCTTTTTTTCAACCTCCCTAGAATCTGACAGGCCACAGAAATATCTGATTTCAAAGAGATGCTCGCATTCTATACTGATGCCATGTAGGAGTGTAAATGCCCAATGTCACACTGCTGAGTGGAGAAAGGTAAGAAAAATCGTTACTAGTCTTTATATTCTCTAATCTTTTAAAATCTCTTGAAGAAACAGAAATGTTTTATTTTTTAACCACTGTCTTAGTTACTTTTTTTTTACTCCATCTGTGCAAACCAAAATGTAGTAAAATTTTTGAATGATAGAACTGGAATGTGTACTCAAAATGTGACACCAATAAGATTGCAAGGAATATTGAAGGAAATCTTCGATAAGACTGACAATGACTGTGACTCCCAACAGCATGAATTTGAGTATAAATCTTATACAAATAAATGAATTACTAACAAAAATTAAGCTGCTATCCTGCCTGATTGATATGCCATTATAGTAATACAAATAGATTCATTTAAATTAGGCTAGAGGCTTGATTAATTTTTTCACAACCAGCAGAAAACATGTATAAAGTTCCTACTCAAATAATTTCATGATATGATGACTTTTCACATTTTGCAAATAAAGAATCAACATTTAAGACAAGAAAAAATGCAAAGAAAATTTGAATTGGCTAAAGAAAATTTAGTTACTCTAGTAGTAACAGAATTTTTTTTTAACTAAACGTGAGTGTAAATCAGGCAATCCTATTTTCCAACTGGTGGAGATTATGGATCTGTATTAAATATATGCATTTGAAGATTATCTTTGATTATTTACTGGCTTGGACTGATATAAAATTGGTATATTAAAATATGCCATGTATGTGGTTAACCCAGTTGCAAATCATTAAACCATTATTTAGTAATTAGTAGTGTTCTTATAAAAAGAATGAGGTACATGCATCATTTATTTTCAATGCAGCTTTGCATAATCAGAATAATATGCAATTTGATCTATTAAACTACTAATTAAATACAAAATATTTAATATGTACCAGAGAGTTGTGCTCTGAAATTGCACAATTATCCATTGTGTGGTTATTTCCTTCACTGACCCTTCCTCCAAAGCATGGGGGAGTAATCCATAAAATACTTTCAGGGAAAAGGGAGCATTAAGAAACAATGAGAGCCACAAAGATGTCCTGAGTTGGTCAATAGTGTTACACTTCTCCAGGCAAGTAGAAAAATCTAATTTGTTTTCTACCTCCTTCCCAAGCCCCTTCTTTGTGCCTTTGAATATGTGTATAATTAATAAGATGGCCCCAAACAGTCAGAAAAAAGGAAAAGAGGAGCAGTTTAAGTGTCTAGATTATTGAAACATTGGATTTCTTTCCAGTTTTATTGAGAAATAATTGACATATATCACATCACCGTATAAGTTTAAGGCGTACAGCATGATGATTTGATTTACAAATGTTGCGACATGAATACCACCATTGGTTCAGCCTACATACATTTTTTCATTTAGGTACAATAAAAAGAAAAGAAAGAAAATAATAAAGGGAAAAATAATCTCTTGGTAATGAGAACTCTTAGGATCCACTCTCTTCACAACTTTCCTATCATACAGCAGTGTTAGCTGTAGTCCCCACTTTGAACATCACATCCTTAGTACTTTTACACAGAGTATTTCTTAAAAAACAGGAGGGTTTTTTTTTTCATTCTTTAATTAGGGAGCCTATCTTTATGAAGATTCATATCCCTGACAAGAGGTCGAAGCCATATATTCTTATTCTTTTCTAATTTAGTTTCAGTGTGCTATCAGATGAAATCTTATCAGTTTATTCAGAAGTGCTTTACTATGCTCAAGAATCTAGCACTGATCAAGAATCTAGCACTATCAAAGTCAGCCTCATACATCATTCAAGGTCTTCCTACATATCAGCTC
The DNA here is from genome assembly GCF_014898765.1 of Herpailurus yagouaroundi. Taxonomy (NCBI): domain Eukaryota; kingdom Metazoa; phylum Chordata; class Mammalia; order Carnivora; family Felidae; genus Herpailurus; species Herpailurus yagouaroundi. Next base: position 29,581,524 of record NW_024412413.1, on the reverse strand, counting down.
TTTTGCTACTTTTAGAAAAATAATAATGAGGGTGAAAACAATAAAAGCAAATGTCTTCCAAAGTATTGTGCCAAATGAATTACATTATTTCATTTAATTCACTGAGGTAAAAAAAAAAAGGGGGGGGGATTGAGATTATGAGAGGTAACCTGACTTGGCTTGAGTCTTACTGCTTCTGTTTCGCAAAACTGAGCCATATCCAAGGTTATGTGATTCAGAACTAGTGTTCCTAACCTTCCACTATATGCTACAAACTTCACAATATGCCAATAATCCTTAAATGTCCTCCGAACTCTCTCTAAATGAAACAGACAAGACTCTTCGTGTACTTAGTATTGACTTATTCTTTTCTCAGTGCCTTGGTTCATGTTGTATCCTCTCTTAAAGTGTGTACTTTGTCACTTAGCCAAATATTCCTCCTCTTTCAAGGCATGAGTCACATGCCTTCTCCTCCACAGCGATTCTGCCCCAAATGAATACCTAAGATCTAAATCCATTCCTATTCCCATAGTGCCTAGTGTAGAGATACAAAGGTGATTATCTCTCAGTAAATGTATTCCCTGAAAGCACTAAGAGTAAAGACACAAATAATCCATTATAAAACCAAGAATGTTGTCGTGCACATTTGATTCCCTGTTACAAGAGATAGGTTTGCTGCCTCATTTCCTGTGCCAGCTTTTCCATCATCAACAAAATTTTCAAAAAGATGTTCATTCACTTTCTGACTGTCCTTGGACTGTGTCCAATTTCTTTTTTCTGAAGAGGTTCCAAATTTAGTTTTCACTTCAAGTGTGGCTGCTGAATCCAAGCAGTATAGAGTCAGAGCAGGAGTTTTCCTTGCAGAGAAATGGGATCTATTTTAATTGGGAGGCAGAAGGAACCGTGTTGTGGTCGCACCTGTTATGTTATCAGGAATGGCAGGCTCCATCCCTCTTCTGGCTTTTCCTTCCTAGTATTCTTGCTCCATTTACCCTCAGTCAGGTGCATTAAACACTTCCGGGGCAGGTCCCGCATGGCCATGATAAATAAAAGAGAGCTTGAGAAGGTGGTGGATTCGCCAAAGTGCCAGTGAAGTATATTGCATGTTATTCCAACACCATTAGCAAAATCCTAACCTTCTGGTGCCCAAACTCCTCTTTGTCTCTCTGAGAAGGCCAGGGCATGGCTGGCTGCCAAATTGTCAGGCCAACGAGTGGCTCACTCTGCACCCTACACTAGCCTGACTACATAGCGGAGTTGCCATTTCTTTTTCTAGGCATCATCAGAACATAGGTATCATTTCAAGGATGTCAATTTAGAGTCACTGTGCAATTGTATTTACAGAAAAGACAGCGTGGTGTAGTGATTGAATGGACTCTGGAGCCAGACTACTTAGGTTCAAATCCCAGCTTTGATACTTACAGGCTGTGTAACTTTGGCCAACTTATTTGACCTCTTAATACTCACTTTTTTCAGTGAGTATTTCAGTTTGTTTTCAGTTTGTTTGTTTTCAGTTGTAAAAACAGGGATGATGAGAGGTCCTACCTCATAGGATTTTTGTGAGGATTAAGTGAGTTAATCTTTGTTAAGCATGTAAAGCAATGATAGCCCTCAGGAATGTTAGCTAGTATTGTTTAATTTTTGTTGAGTAAATAAATAAATAACAAATATATCGTATAAGACAATTTTTTACTTCTTTTCTTCCTTCTCAAGACCCAAACTCTTTGAGAGCAGAAAGCGAGTATTACCCATCTTTGTATATTCTCAGCACTTCTCAGGAGGATGACACATCGTATGTGCCAATGACTCTCCACTGAGTACTTGAAAGCTGTGGTAATTTGAGAGAAGGGTAAAGTGAGGTAGAGTTTAAGGTTGCGATAGTCCAAAACATTTAGGAGTAAGGAGACTATTATGTTGGGAGGCTTCTCCCCATCTGTGTTGAAGTCACACCCAGAGTGATGGAAGTCGTTCAAGTGGGGAGAGGAGTTAAGAAACAGGTGTCAACAGGTCTCAAGAGAGAAAAACTTATGAACCAAAAACAGAAGAAGGCATCAGCATGGAGGTGAGGTTAGACCGTGGGCACAAACTGTATATAAAAATTTTTTCATGGGGCGCCTGGGGGTCTCAGTCGCTTGAGCATCAGACTTCAGCTCAGGTCATGATGTCATGGCTTGTGAGCTTCACGTCGGGCTCTGTGCTGACAGCTCGGAGCCTGGAGCCTGCTTTGGATCCTGTGTCTCCCTCTCTCTGCCCCTCCCCTGCTGTCACTCTCTCTCTCTCAAAAATAAATAAACATTAAAAAAATTTAAAAAAAAACACATTTCCATGAAAAGGGGGTTATGTTATCAAGAGGCACTTGGTGAAATAGAGGAAAGCCAATGCTAGTATAAGATGTATGAAGCATCCATTTACAATGACTGCCCTCTCTCTCTCTCTCTTCTTTAAAAATATTTTAGGGGCGCCTGGGTGGCTCAGTTGGTTGAGCTCCCGACTTCGGCCTAGGTCATGATCTCACGGTCTGTGAGTTCAAGCCCCGTGTCAGGCTCTGTGCTGACAGCTCAGAGCCTGGAGCCTGCTTCAGATTCTGTGTCTCCCTCTCTCTGCCCCTCTACCATTCATGCTCTGTCTCTCTCTGTCTCAAAAATAAATGAACATAAAAAAAATAAAATACAAATATTTTATTTTTAAGCAATCTCTACACCCATTGTGGGGCTTAAACTCATGACCCGATATCAGGAGCTGCACACTGTACCGACCGAGCCAGCCAGGCACCCCTGCCTTATCTCTTTTTAAATGTTCTAAAGTCATTTCCAAAACAGAGCTCTTGATTTTCTTTCATTTTCTCCCACAAAATACTTACATATTAATAACAACATTATGAACTGAATTATGTCCCCTAAAAATTTGGATGTTACCCATCCCCTAGTACCTCAGAATGTAATTATATTTGGAGATATGGTCCTTAAATAGATGATTAAATTATACTTGTCATTAGAGTGGGCTCCAGTCCAATATGACTGATGTCCTTACAAGAGAAAAGAACATTGGTCACAGACACATGCAGTTGGAAGGCTGCAATGACACAGGAAGAAATGCCCATCTACCAGCCAAGGAGAGAGGCCTCACAAGAAACAAACCTTGCTGACCCCTTGGGCTCAGACGTCCAACCTCTAGAACTGTGCACATATGTTTCTGTTCAAGCTGCCAAGTCTGTGCTACTTTGACACGGCAGCCCTATCCAACTAATACAAACAGCAAGAACAATCTATTTTGCCCCTAGTCTTGTCATTTCAGTAGGTTGCATCATCATCCTTATGGCTGTTGAAGTAAAACACCAAGGACTTTTTTTTTTTTAATTTTCCTTTTTCTCTTGCTGTTTGTACCTACATCTAATCCATTGGCAATTTTTTAAGTATACTTTGAACTATGTCACAATTCAATGTAGTAAACTCTATAACCCTAATTTAAGCCACCATCGCCTCTCTTTGTCTACCTCTTCAACCAATTTCCTATCCTTCTGCTCTGAAATTTTGCTACAGTCACACTGATTTTTTTTCTTTTGTTCATATATGCTAGATTAATACTCAATCTTGGAAGTTTTTACTTTCTCACTAGTTATTATCTCTGCTTATAATTATCTTTGCCCTCCTCCCCTGAGATCTCTCTATCATTGGTCCATCTGGTCATTTGGGTGTCAGTTAAATGTGTTCTCAACGAGAGCTTTTATAACTTCTCAGTCTGACAGCGCTGACATAACCTAGCTTCATTTTCATATGTATTTTATCTGATATTTGCCATATATTGTTGGGTTGCTATAGAATGTTGATTGGGATTTAGGCTAGAGTTGGCAACTTGTTTGCACTTGAAAACAGGAGATATTATTAAATATCCTTATATATTTTTCTTTGTTAAGAAATATCAATGTAAAAAAAAATCTACAATGAGACCAGACAATCCTCTTCAAGGCTTATTCAGAGGAAACAAAACTGGCCCTACTCTCAGTACCATAATATATACAACCACCCCATAAAGAATCTATAGAAATGGGTGGGGAACAGAGAGGGAGGAGGCTCTTATTCATCCCTCCCCCAAAGCCAAGTATGATAAAGGTTAGAAATTGGGGGTGTCTGCAAGAAAGAAGTATCAGCATTCCATTCCCCATTGTGTATCTACTCAAGGTTGTTGTGTCAATGTGCCTAACTAAAGATGGCAATGACTTCACAAGAGGAGAGAACAAATAACATTGGACTCATCTGTGATCCTACTGATAGTTGAGGCAGATATGTGAATGTTTCCCATGAGTAGACACCTCATAAGGTAGATGGGCTTTAGCTGTTTTGCTTGTGTCCAACCATGGGACAGTGGCCAGGGGAGGCCATGGAGTGTACCACTGGTAAAGGGAGCAGAGGCAACAAAAGAGGTAGAATAATCTCCCACACTATGAGGGTCTATGGTCAAAAACCTCAGAATGTCCTGTGAAAATCTCATACCAGGGCCTGACATGAGTGGCAGAATATGGATACTTGCCATGTAAAAGGTACCAGCCACAACAAAGCATTTGCAAAAAAAAAAAAAAAAAAAAAAAAAGTGACAACAAAAGTTGCAAAAAGAGACATGTGTCTTCTTGTCTCTCACTCCTTGCTGCTTCCAACAACTGCCTATAGGTGAAAAAGAGAGCTGTAAGGCTGTGAATCAGGTATGAGACTAGACTTTTATTTTTGTTTAATCTTTTTAACATTTATTTATTTTTGAGACAGAGAGAGAGAGAACATGAACAGGGGAGGGTCAGAGAGAGAGGGAGACACAGAATCTGAAGCAGGCTCCAGGCTCTGAGCTGTTAGCACGGAGCCCGACGTGGGGCTCGAACCCACGGACCACGAGATCATGACCTGAGCCAAAGTCGGATGCTTAACTGACTGAGCCACCCAGGCGCCCCTGAGACTGGAGTTTTAAACATGGAGAAGCTAACATTTATTAAACAGCAAGTATCAGAGAATTATGGACTCTTCCCTTTAAGACACACAAAAAAATGAATTCAAGAGAAAACATAGATTGTACCTAGATTAGAGATTTCTTAATACACTAGCTACAGTTTATTACTATAATGTATAATAGTTCCGTGTACTCTTGTGTTACTTCTGTATACACAATGCCTAGAAGAGTGTCTGCACATAATACAGTATAGATGACTAGTTGACTTTGCATTTTGGTTGGTAGTTGAGAATAATAAAAATGCAAAGAATAGACAGAGAAGCCAGCTTTGATGTTCTAGGCATAGTTAGTTTGAAACAACCCAAACACTGCGATTAGTCTATGTGATTAGTCTATGGTCATGGTCAACAGTCCATTGAAAGTCCCAAAAGGGGTTTGCAGAGAAGTTCTCCTAGCAGCCTCAAAGTACTCACCATAAATACTTGAACAATTGACTACCACTGAGGATACTTCTCTCTGATGGAATCAACAGCATCTTCTGCTGATTTGGAGGTTTTAGGCTTTATTGCTGAAACTAGGCTATGATGGGGAGCAAATAAGTCTTGAAGACAACTATGCTCAGGGGTTAGAGGAAGAGTTTTGTAGTACCAAGGATCTCCCTCCACAGAATGATTGGCAATGGAATATTTTGAGGAACAGCCAATTAAGGTATTGTATAAAACTCAGAGAGATGCAAGGCATTAATATGCATATGTTACAGTGTGGGTGCCTCCTTTACCTTCTACCTTCTGCAGTGTGGGTGCCTACTACCCTTGAGTTTCACATTGAACTGATTTCTCCTGGGTGAAAATGTGAAGGAAAAGGTGATAAAGGCAGGTAGATGAGGTAGTAAGAGAGACTGGTGGTCACCTCAGGAGAGTGTGACATCATTAGAATCTCATGTGTCCTAATAAGAGCCAGTTCACCTGCTATGTAGAGCTATCCATGACCAGTCACTGGTTATCAGCAGAAACACCAACAGCTAATAGAGGACTCCACCAATGGCCAGTTAAGCAAAGAGGTGCCTGCCTCTCCTTTCCCCTTCCCCAACACCGATTTTTCTCAGAGTAAATTCTTGCATATAAATCTTTCTGACTAGTAAAACCAAAAAAGAAAGGATGATGAGGGAAGCACCTGTGAACACATTTGATCTCTACTCAATTTTTTATCCAAAGTCTTTTGATTAAAAAAATTTTTACAGTGTCAACATTTTTTAAACATTCAAAAACTAACTTAAAAACTTTGATTTAAAAGGTTGAAATTTAGAGCAGAACTTTTCATTACTTTTTTTCATAACTTTTTCATTACTTTTAGTTGCTTTCAGTGGTTTTATTTATTTTTTTCAGCAATCCCTTTTATGTGTTACAAGGCAGAGAAATACAGACAGTTAAATGAAAGCCATCCACCCCACTCCCCCAGAGAAATAACATGAATGCTCTAACTTGAAGGGAATGGCAAGGTATGTACTGATGTGATGGGCAAACATAAAATCTACTCTAAAATTGGGCTTTAATTTGATGCTTAGTAAGTAGAATCATGGAAGAAAAAACACTCACCTATGGTATCAGGAGGTTTCCAGTCTAATCCCAGCTGAGTTGGCTATTTTTTATGTAAATTTTGGCATGCATTATATCTTCTCTGGACTTTGGATATATAAAATGCCTAGCATCCCTTCAAAATATGAGTGTCAGTGACTACTTGGGGTTGGGAATCACCCTATGGCTGTTTTTGGAGCTCCTTCCTATACAGCCTTCTTGCTGCCTAGGTCCTCTGATGGAATCTTCACTTACAGATGGGCCTGAAATGAAAGCCAGCCTAAAACCTCCTTAGCCTAGGATAAATAAATCATCGTGGTTGCCAAGTTGTCCTGAGTTATAATAATAAGTCATTGGTTTTACCTATGGAAACAATTAGCAATGCTTCCTATTTGGAGATCTATAAGAACATGATCTGACAAGTATTTAGAACTTAAATTTTGAAATTGTCTACCAGTGAGAAAAAATGTTAGGACTTCCAATTTTACCACAGAGAAATTTTGCATCATACTATTTTTGGAACATATATGGAAAATAAAGTAAAAAGATGTAAAAGGGACTAAAAATTTCCCACTTCACATTTTCCAATCTATTTCCTGGATAGAATGATTATTAGTATTTACTGAATGCCTCTCATGTGCCAGGAACTATTGTAGGCACCCAGGATGTAGGAGAGAACAACAACAAAATTATCTTCCTTTATGAAGCTTATAGTCTGATTAAAAACGTACATAAAAAATTAAGTGAAAAAATATAATGATAAGTGGTAAGGAGAAAAGTGACATTAGCATGGAGATAGGAAGTGTTAGGGGAGTACGTATTGAAATCTTAGATTGGGTGGCTGGGAAAACTTTATAGAGGAATTGATAAGTCAAGCCACGCAGATCTCTGAAAAAGAACATTCCAGGCAGATAGAATAACAAGAGCAAAAAATCTGAACTGAGAGTGTGACTAGAGGTTTATAGACAGTAAGAAGATTTGTGTGAATGAAGTGGAAAGAAAGATAAAAAAGGAAGTGATATTATTACCAGGTGGTATGGGGTTGGGGAGGGGGCAAGGGTACATGTCATAGGAAGTACTTTGATTTTTTGCTCTGAGGCAGAAGGAAAAAAAACAACACAGGGGCATTTTTTTTTAAAAAAAAGAGTGACAAAAAAGTCTGGCTATAAAGGGTCATGCTGGCTGTGTTGAAAAAAAGACTGAAGGGGTAAAGTGTGACTCAGGAAGACAACAAAGACTTCCAATAATTCAGAAATAGGTTTGTACCAGTGTAGTCCTAGAAATCCTAGGACAGTAGTCCTCTGCCCCTGTATCCATGGGGGATTTGTTCCAAGACCCTGTGGATGCCCCAAACCCCAGATAGTCCTGAACCTTATGTATACTGTTTTTTTTTCCTATACATAAAACACCTATGATAAAGTTTAATTTATAAATTGGACACAGTAAAAGATTAACAACAACTGATAACAAAATAGAATGATTATGGCAATATACAATAATAAAAGTTATATGAATGTGGTCTTTCTGTCTCTTTCTCTGAATATCTTAATGTACTGTACTCACTCTTCTTGTGATGAGGTGAGATGATACAATGCCACATGAGGAGATGCCATGAGTTGAATGATGCAGGCACTGTGAGGTAGCATTAGGCTACTATTGAACTTCTGATGATTCGTCAGGAGGATCATCTGCTTCCAAACTGTGGTTGACTGTGGGTAACAGACACTGCAGAGAGCAAAACAACAGATAACAACAAGGGACGACTGTAATTCAATTCTCAGTATGATTTGAAGGTTAGACCAGCAATGGTTTAGATGTGGGGTATGGAACAAAGAAGAGATTCAAGGATGTCCCCCAATTTTTAAAAGTTTATTTACTTTTGAAAAAGAGAGAGAGAGAGAGCACGAAGAGGGAGGGGCAGAGGGAGTGGAAGACAGAGAATTCCAAGCAGGCTCCATGTTGTCAGCACAGAACCCAATGCGGGGCTTGAACCCACAAATCATACGATCATGACCTGAGCCGACATCGAGTCGGACATTCAACCGACTGGGCCACCCAGGCACCTCATGGATGCCTCCCAGTTTTTAACCCTAAGGAACCAGAAAAGACACAGTTGTCATAAAGTGAGATGGAGGGACTGTTGGAAAAATTTGGTATGGTTTAAAACTGCAGAAGTTTAATTTTAGACATGCAGTGAAATAGTAGGCAATTGGATATGAGTTTGGAGTCAGGGAAGAGATCCAGAATAAAGATATCAGCCTGGGGTCATCGGCATATAGATATATTTAAGATAGGGGCGCCTGGGTGGCTTGGTCGGTTAAGCATCCGACTTCGGCTCAGGTCATGATCTCACGGTCTGTGAGTTCGAGCCCCGCGTCGGGCTCTGGGCTGATGGCTCAGAACCTGCAGCCTGTTTCAGATTCTGTGTCTCCCTCTCTCTCTGCCCCTCCCCTGTTCATGGTCTGTCTCTCTCTGTCTCAAAAATAAATAAACGTTAAAAAAAAATAAAACTTCTTTAGATATATTTAAGATAAAGAGTAGACGAAATCACCGAGGAAGTTGTTGTAGATGAGATGAGAATAGATTTAAACGAATCTTTGGCTGAATTAGAAATTTAGAGGACTGAAGAGAAACCATCAAAGGAAAACAAGAATGTGGAACCAGGTAAGAGGAAAGAAAACTAGGTGAATATGTTGACTTGTAGGTGAGAGTAGAAAAGTTATCTATATATAGATCTTATATGCATAATCAAATGTATATGTATGCAAACAAATGCATATACGTATTTGTTTATGTGGGGTGGGGGAGTTTCTTATTTATAAAATGGGAGCACGCTATACTTAATCATCTAAAATCTGCGTTTAAAAATTAACTTATCATGGAAGAAATTTTTGTATCATCTTCACTCTTTAAAGATGTTTTATTTTCAAGTTTTTGATTGTCCAGGATTATTAAAACAAAGTATTATGAGAAACTTAAAAAAACACACTAGAGTGAAAATATTGGCTGCAAATTTTTCAACAGTTGCTCTTTTCTATTTACTTTGCAAAAATCCTCTTTGTGAAAAATAGGAAACCAAAGAAAAAAACCAAAGTAAGGAATGAGGCAGTAGGAACCAAGTAGAAAACCTATCCAATTGTCCTTATATTGTATTATTGCTATTAATACATGTCAACGCATGCTGATTCTCTTTTGTTAGAATGAGAAAGTCGGCTTTGAATAGAGAAGAAATTTTCATGAAAAAAATTATGAAACATCTGGCAACTTCCACTTGCTCTTACCAGAGATAAAGGTGCTTTTTTTTCCTCGAAGATTCTAACATTTGTTGCTTTTACAAAGACAAACTCTATAGCAAATCACCTGTGTGGGGGCTCCGTGATTTTCATTAGATAGAAGAGTTGGACAATAAATAAATTAGCAGTGGTTTCACTGTGTTACTATTAACACATGTAAGGCAGCAAAAATATGGTGCATTATTTCACTCCATCTGGAAAACAGTGAATGAACTGAAGGTATTCTTTTAGAAGATATGAACAGAGTATCTCTCAAAAGCTCTTCTTAGTTTGCCCCTAGGTTTCCCCCAAATGATGTCACTTTCTAAACCATGAATTAGCTGTGTCACAAGACATTTCATCTACTAAAACATAAGTGAGAATCAAATACATGATTATTAAACAATGACTACTTAGCAAGAAACTGTGGTAGGCAGTTTGTACTTTGCATAACGTATCAGCTTGCATTCTGGTGTTCAGAGTAGAGGGTATCAAATATCCCTTTAAAAGTAATTTTTTCAAAGGGAATAACAAAAATCTTATGGTGCATACTTTAAGGACCTTATTAATCAGAAGTAATTGCCAAGCACAATTTTTCAACTAGTAGTTTCTATGGTCCAAGTGCCAGAACAAATCTGACATGTCATTTGAAATTTTCTGAGTATTTACAATAGACATAAAAAACAACAGTCAAGCTGCCTGTATGGAAAACTGTCATGAATAAAAATAACAGAGATGGGCCAAGTTAGTCATTGTTTTTCTTCCTCAAATGCCTGTTAAGTGCTATTCTCCTTTATATTTTTTATTTTAAAAAATCAGCTGAATTGAAGTAGATTTCATGTGCAAAAGTGCTTGCTGAACAGATTTGTAGTAAACAAGTAAGAAAGGATTGCATGTTGTTGAAAAGATTTCTAAACTGGTATTCTAAATCAGGCATGTAATCTCCGCTCTGTTGCTGACTAGTTAATCTTGTCTTTTAGGTCCTTATGGCTTCTGTTCTCTTTGTAAAATGAAGAAAGCAAACCATGACTAAGCATTTGTTCATGAGAACAGGCAATGAGGTGCTGAGCTGTAACTTCTAGATTAGAAACCAATACGGTTGGAAAATCCCTTTATGGGATATATTTTCTTCACTAGTCTGGAAATTAAGAGAAGAAATTTTTAGGATATGTGGGCCTTGGTTCTATTTTTAGGAATCATGGTTACCTTCATAGTCTCAGTTCTTTCTTTTTTTCCTTTTCTTTTCCTACGGAGATGGTTTCTCTTTTAATTTGTTCTATTTTATCTGAGAATTTTTGTTTATTTTCTGATTTTACTTTGCACTATTTAGGTTAAGACTTCTTTTAGTTTCCATTCTCTTCCCTTGCTTTTATATTTTGTCTGTTCCATTTGTAATCCCTCTGAACTGACTTTCTGTGGCCTCTTTGTGCTCTTTAACAACAGTTACATATTTTAAATTCTTATTTTTGAAAATAATTCTGGAATTTTTGGAATTGAAATTTGTGTGCGTGCGCATCTCCTACCTCACAATAACTATTTGTTGAATGACCAACTTTCAGCCTTGTCTCTGCTGTTGTTTGTGTTTCTTTTATATAGATGCCAGTCTTTTCCATATCTTTCCAAGAACATGCAACTGATGTTCTCTATCATAATGTTTTGAATGCCTTCTTCCTTTCAGAAAGTAGTTTTCAAACTTAAGTTCTTATTCTCATGCTTCATGACAGTTCTTGCCTTTTCTAAGACCTCATTTCATTTGTTTGCTTATTTGCTTTGTTTCTTGAATATTCAGCTACCCTTGAATGGGGTATGATGAGTTTGAATCTAGCATTTGGTGGAGCAGAGACTTTCTTTCTCCACCCCCCTCCTCCTCCCCTTCCTTCTTCTTAAAAAATTATTGAAATAAAGTTAGTATGCAATGTTATATTAGTTTCAGATGTACAACATATTGATTGGGCAATTCTGTACATTACTCAATGCTCACCACAATAAGTATAGTTACCATCTGTAACCATACAAGGTTGTTACAATATTATAGACTATATTCCCTATGCCATACCTTTCATCTACATGACTTACTTATTTACTGTATAACTGGAAGTTTGTACCTCATACCACCCTTTGTCAATTTCACCGCCCCCCCCCCCCCACCACCCACTTCTCCTCTGGCAACCACCATATTTAAGAGTCTAGTTTTTGTTTATTCATTTATTTAAGTTTCCACATATAAATGAAATAATATGATATTTTTCTTTCTCTTTCTGACCCTTTTTACTTAGCATAATACCCTCTAGGTCCATCCATATTGCCACAAATGGTAAGATCTCATCCTTTTATGGCTGTGTAATATTCCACTATGTATATTTATACTATGCATAAGCAACTGAAGTGTCCACTGATAGATGAATGGGTAAAGAAGCCATTCATCTATCAGTGGGCACTTAAGTTGCTTCCATGTCTTGGCTATTGCAAATAATAGACATATGGGTGCATCTATCTTTTCAGGTTAGTGTTTTCATTTTCAATACCCAGTAATAGAATTACTGGATCATATGGTATTTCTATTTTTAATTTTTTGAGAAACCTTGATGGAGCTGAGACTTTCATCCCCTTCACTGTATATTTGTTCTACTCTAGCTTACTATACACGTCCCCACTCAGATCTAGACCAGGAAGCATCTTGATCTGATGCACAAGGATTCTAATTCACTTCATTACATCCAGTAGAGCTTTATTAGTGGGGCTGGTGAACTGAGGTTCCGTCTCATGCAGGTTCTCTGACCTGGGAAATTCTGTGTCCTTTTCTACAGAATTGTTTTGTGTTGGTTTCAGCCTATCAATAGCCAATGATGTAGCTGGACTGGCCCTTGTGGTTCTTGGTATGATTGCAAGATGCCCTTAGCAAGTACTGCCAACTTTAAAGAGACATGGTTTATTACTTGCAAGTCCTGGAATTACACAGCACACCTGGGGCCACATATGTGGTTCTGCTTTTATTGGGGTCAAGGGTGGGGGCCAGAGGTTTTGCAGGATCAATCTTTATTGGTGAATTATAATCATAAGAGAAGGAATTTAAAACACAAAAGAGAGGAAAACAAAAACAAAAATAAAGGCTGAAATGGTCAGTTATCACAATCAACCAAGATCTCTAAAACAAAGGATAATGTGAGGCACGTGGGGGTGGCTCTTTATCTATATAGTTGTGTGGCTGATAATGCATTTATTGAAGAGGATGCCTCAGCAATAAAGCTGAAGTCAGACACTTGTATTACAAAAAAAGAAAAACCAACTGTTAGGGCTTATCCTACAAGAAGAAAGATAGGTAGGAAACACTGCATCTCAAAGCACACGGTGCTTCTGTTGTTCTTCCTATCTTTCCTGACAGCAATGTTTTATTCTTCAGCAATTTAACATCATACATTAACGTGTGTTTCTATACATCATATCCTACTTCCTGCCATGTCACCTGCAGGTGTTGTATCATTGAAGGGATCCAGGTAGAAAGAAAGCTAATGGGAGTGGAGGGACAGAGTCTCTGCATAAATAGCCCCTGAGCATTTGGGACTATGGGTGACAATTTTGTATGTCATGCAGTTGATCGGATGGTGGGCAATAAGATAGTGCTGAGGTCAGTATGCTTTTCAATCTCCCTCTTTTATTTTTTTAATTCAGGGAGAGGGTTTTGTGGTAGGGAGAGAGATGGTTCTCTGCCATGTTCTAATTCACAGGTTGGAGATGTGTTGAGTATTCCAAGGTTGAATTTTTCAATGCATCACCGTGTTTTCCATGGTAGGAATGGACCTCTGGGCTTTACTAAATAGTTTTTGGTTACATTTAGTTTACTCTGCTGTTTTAAGTTTTTGACATTTTAGTCCTTTTGTATGTTTTCATGGATATTTTCTGGGAGGTTGAGAAAAGTCACATCATGCTCTGCAGAATGTCTACATGTGAACTAAAGAGCTTTTGAAACTCATCTGAAATCAAACCCAGTATTCCAGATTGCTGGTTATATACGTCCATATTTCCTCTAAGACTTCTGTGACAGTTATTAGATTGGGCTATAAAATTTTGAGAGTATATTGAAAAACACATAAAGAAGCACTTTCATGTAGAAATGCAAGGTCATAGCTATAAAGAGTCCAGGGTCCCAACTTTTATATTAGTCTACTACTGATTTCTTAAACAAAACTATACCATTCCAGGTCTATAAAATTTAAAAGGTGATGAGAATCAGAGAAAATATTTATTTGAGTTTGTAAGGAATGAGTTCCAAATTTTCACATATTCACATTAGTTTCTGAATACAATTGTAAATAACTGCCTGTGCTTGTTACGTTTATTGTAAATAAATACATAATACACTAGACAAAAAAAGAACTTTGAGCTTGAAATCAAGAATTCTGCAGCTCCATTTCCAACTACATTGTGATATTACCCTTCATCACAAGATGATAGAACTTTAAAAGCTTCTTAGAAATCCAGTTAGAATGATGGTTCAATGTACTATATGCTACATCTTTTTTTTTTTTTTGATAAATTTACAAATGTGATGCCACCTCTAAGAATATGGTAACTTTTCCATTGGTTATTTTTTGATTTTTACTGATAATCACTGTGTGATTGAATGATTTCCCATTCAGATTTGTGTAGAGGGTGTCTAGAGTTAGTGTACATAATTTATCTTTGCAACTATAAGAACATAATAATAAATATGCAATATAAAAGTACAGCCTAGAAATTCTGACCTGACCTTTCAGTCCCCTCAGTTAAAAATAAATTATTGAGGTTAAACTTCTTGATTTTAGACATAATAAAAGTCAAGGAGAAGTACACTACCCTGTCAAGTGTTGCACTACTTGCAAAGGAAGAACCAAAAGCCCTGAATCAGGCTTTCCACAGTATTACACAATCTAGCAAGACAGAACCCATAGATATTGCCCCCTATGTTGATATCATCTGTTCAAGATTCTACTCTTTGGTGATTTTCCTTTGTGTACTATGTCAGTTAGGATTGTTTGGAGCTGCTCTGCTACCCGTATTTGCTAACTTTCATCATTAAGATCACAAAATGATTGTTCTGACTTTAAGCATGGCACTTAATCACAGTCATACAGGAAGAAGGGGAATTAGGCAGAACAATGTGGTAGAATAAATCACCGTTTGCCTTATTAATCCAGAGATATATCGTATGGATACCCCTATTTATAAAGGACTCAAGAAGTATTTTTTAAGCAAGACATTGGCACCTCAGGCAAAATTCAGTTCTTTACTGAATATCTAGTATTAGCTAAATATTGAACAATTGGAGGTATCTACCCCGTATATACTTGTGTTGCTGTTGATATGAATGGATATTTGTAGCAATTGTCAAGAGTAGCTAAATTAATGGGATATTATTATTTAAATCAGTTTCAAATTATAATATGGCTTTCCTAAATTTTTATTACCTGCTTTGTAATTCTTCTAGTACATATGATCTTTTCCTTTTAAAGTCATGTTTCCATTGATAACCAATGTTGCTCTCTTTTCATATTTCAGTGATTGATTAATGATAACTCTATAATGATGGGGATTTTTCACTCATAAATTGCTCATGCTGTACTAGGCCAACTGAGTGGCATCTCTGAATCAACCAACTCATGCTAATGTTTATTCATTAAAGTCTTACGAACATCAGAGTGAACTTTGATGATATTGTAAGCTACCAATCTTATTTTTCAAATGAAGCCATCCCCAACAATAAAATTATAACAACATTAGGATGTTTCACAGTTTTTGAAAAGAACTGGTCTTTAAGAATACCTTCCTATAATATTTTTTTTTCTCAAAAGATTGATAAAAGGTGAGTATCAACAAGATAGTGACATATTCTCTGGGAATATGTAGGCCACAATGATTCTTTGTTTTCAAATAAGTATATGTTTATGCCTTAATGAACCAGATTTGAGATTATAATTAAGATTTTATTGTAGAATTTGAAATTCCTAATGAGAACTTGTGGCGACTAAATGGAAAAGTGAGGTGAAATTATCCCCATAGTCAATGGTTCCTCTCAAAAAAAATTTTTGTAATACATTAATGAACACAGAAAAAAATGGTCAAGAGACCTCAAAGAACAGCTTCCTAGAACATTATTTTATAATCTTTTTCATAAATAGTTCTGTTTATTTTGTCCTTATAATATCATGTTTTTCATCAGCTCTCAAAAACTTAGCGGATAGAGTTCCTTAAAAAGAAGGCATAAGTAAAAATAATTAAACCTAAATTTCTTTTACATGAGAAACAATATTTTTATTTTTTCTTAAATTTTTTTTTCAACGTTTATTTATTTTTGGGACAGAGAGAGACAGAGCATGAACGGGGGAGGGGCAGAGAGAGAGGGAGACACAGAATCGGAAACAGACTCCAGGCTCTGAGCCATCAGCCCAGAGCCTGACGCGGGGCTCGAACTCACGGACCGCGAGATCGTGACCTGGCTGAAGTCGGACGCTTAACCGACTGCGCCACCCAGGCGCCCGGAGAAACAATATTTTTAAAGGATATTGTGTTCCTGGTCAAGGTCTGCTGCACAAAATTGTAAGACTGTTTATGAAAATCATGTAAAATGAGCTATGAATTATGGGTAAGGAGCTCTTTGTGTAATACCAACAGGTAAAATTCACATTTTATTGAATATTTATTCTTAAGAATGAAAATGGCAGTTCCAGGCATTGTAGATGACTTGTACTTAATTGCTCTGTCTCAGTATTCTTAGCTGTAAGATGGATATAATCAAAATAATTACCTCATGAGATTGCTGTGTAAAAGGTTTATAAAAGTGCTCAGAATATTACTTAGGAACTGCAATTAGTAAGTGCTGCCCTCATTAGTAAAAACATGGATCATCAAGTTCAGTACGTGCCATTTATCTTCATACCATCTCCAGCCTTTCCTTATTTATTTATTCCAAGGTTTCACAAGAAAGACTTCTCTCTGAATTTCCAGTTGAGATTGGGTATGAACTGTATTTCAGATATCCATTAACTGTCATTTTATGTGTTTTTACAAACTACCGTCCTCTATTTTATGCAACTTCCGTGTTAACTAAACCTGCCAGGAAAAGTCTAGGTATGCCAACATTCTTTGGTATATATGAAATACTTGGGAATAGCTAGCCCCTAACCTAAATCCTTGACATGTATGTGCACACACACACACACACACACACACACACACACACACACACGTGCATGTGCTTTGAAGCACTTTTAACAAAAAACAGATTAAATTGACAGAAAATGATAGTAGAAGCATCATATATGGTGAAAAGGGCCCATGCTACCAATACTATAATTGTTCTCCACCTAAATTATATTAAACAGGTAAAAACTTTGCCTGCTAAAATTTAAAACTATTGCTAAGATTTTGAGTAGCTTTTAATCCTGGCAAGAGTAATTCAGTCTCTCCTCCATTGCTATGCTTCTAGTTGTTGTAGACTATCACTGAAACTGAACTGTCTCTGAGGGAAATGTCAGGATATGATATGAACAGATTTGGTGAACAAAATAGGAAAATATAAAATGGGTACTTATATTCTTTAAGTTTTGATATTATTATATTTCTTAAATACATCTATTAAATAATTCCAGATCATTAAGAACTGTGTTTTCTATGTGTGTGTGTGTGTGTGTGTGTGTGTGTACACACATATATATATACACACACACATATATATACATATATATATTTATGTGTGTGAATATATACATTATATATATACATATATATGTAATGATTGTGAAAGAAAGACATAGCTTAAAGAGTTTTCTTCATGTGCTTTATTATGCTCAGAAAAATCAGAATTTTATCTATGTATTCACACAATTTCAGAAAACAGGAATTTAGCTATTAGGATATTTGAGCATCAGTTTTTCACTGCATGCAATAATTAAGTAATACAAATGGAATTGTACAATGTTGTAACCCAGTGTAACTTTTTATTACATTATTGATACCATTTTTCCTATTCATCTCAAACATAAAAAGTTGAATTTCATTTCTCTGACAAAATATTTTCATATATTAAATTAATAGTAACTAGTATTAATCAAGAGCGCACAGTTTTCTGATCATTTTTAATAATGATTCTTTTAACTCCCTGTAGAAAAAAGTCAATATTGTCATCTGTGTTGCAGAGATGCTAGAAATATTATAAATGCATTGATGATATTAAATTCTTAAAATGTTTCAAAATAACCAAAATCACTTCAGCAAACTATCTTGTTTGTGCATCATTACTTAGAATAGAAGAGAAATAATGACACTTAATCTTAAATTGGTAGTAAAAGTTAATGAACCTCTTTTCCTTTCTAAATTATACTGCCAGCATGAGTTAAAACTAGTTTAATAGTCTGTGCAGAATATGTAGATACAAAGTCTTAAAATCTATTATTAAAAATCCTGTAGCTCACTACAGTTAGTCATTGAGTAAGGAAACCAGGGTTTACAAACAGGGCGGTGGTCACAACAACAGAAAGAGAAAAAAAAAAAGAGCATATAATGTGACTGCTATTGCAACTCCAAAATATTAAACTATGTATGAAGGAACCTTTACCTAATGCTAGATTATCTAACCAATCAAGAAATCTCATACCAATGGACATAACAGGTATATCATATCTTTTTAGAATAGTGGTTGAAATATCAGCAATTGTAAGTAAGAAAAATTATATACTGTTTCAAGCATTTTTTTAAATCAAAAACTTTTTCAATAAATCTAAGAATATTGGGCCCAACCTTTTTTCAAAGATTCCAAGAATATAAACCATAGGTTATATCTGTTTCTTTTACATAATATTTGCTGTCAATATTATAAGATATTAAAATTAACATAGAAAAAAATAGAATTTTGCAACTAATCAGTTTTCAACTAATTATATCATTTTGAAATGATTTAGTGTTGGAAAAGCAAATAATAAATACCTAAGTGAACAATCAGAAGGGATATGTTGTGCAATAAATAACTACATGTGGATTGAGAGAGATGCATTTTTTTAATTTGCATGAAAACAGTTTTTTATTTAAGCATTATGAATATACAGTATTATATTAGTTTCACGTGTACAATATAATGATTCAACAATTCTATATAGTATTTATTGCTCACTACAAGTATAGTCATCATCTGTTACCAAAGTTATTACCATATTATTGACCATATTCCCTTTATTGTCATTTTCATCTCTGTGATTTATTTACTTTGTAACTAGAAGTTTATACCTCTTAATCCCTTATATCTATTTCCCCATTCCCCCCACTCACCTTGGCTCTGGCAACCACCAGTTCGTTCTCTGTATTTAAGGGTGTGTTTTTTCGTTGATCTCTTTTCTCGTTGTTTGATTGTTTTGTTTCTTATATTTCACGTATGAGTGAAGTCATGTGGTATTTGTCTTTCTGACTTATTTCAGTTAGCATTACACCTTATAAGTCCATCCATGTTGTTGTAAGTGGCAAATCTCATTTTTTTTTTTATGGCTGAGTATATTCCATTGTGTATATATACCACATCTTTTTTATCATGAATGGATAGATGAATGCTATTGATGGTTTCTTGGGTTGCTTTCATATCTTGGCCTTTGTAAATAAACATAGGGGCACTTCTATCTTTTCAAGTAGTGTTTTCATTTTTTGGGGTGAATACCCAATAGTGGAATTACTGGGTCATATAGTAATTCTATTTTTAATTTTTTGAGGAATTTCCATGTTGTTTTCCACAGTGCTGCACCAATTTGCATTCCCATCAACAGTGCTTGAGGGTTCCTTTTTTCTACTACCTTGACAACACCTGTTATTTCTTTTCTTTTATTCTAGCCATGTTGACAGGTATAACATGATATCTCATTGTGGTTTTCATTTGCTTTTCCCTGATGATTAGTGACGTTGAACAGCTTTTTATTTGTTAGCCATTTGTATATCTTCTTTGGGAAATTGTCTATTCAGATCCTTTGCCAAGTTTGAAAATCAGAGTATTTGGTCGTGTGTGTGTGTGTGTGTGTGTGTGTGTGTGTGTGTGTGTTGAGTTGTGTAAATTCTTTATATATTTTGGATATTAACCCCTTATTGGATATGTCATTTGCAAATATCTTCTCACATTCAGTAGGTTGCCTTGTCATTTTGTTGATGGTTTCCTTTGCTGTGCAAAAGCTTTTCATTTTGGTGTAGTCCCTCCCAATAGTTTATTTTTGCTTTTGTTTCCCTTGCCTAAGGAGACCTATCTAGAAAAATGTTTCTATGTCTGATTTAAAAGAAATTATTGCCTATGTTTTCTTCTAAGAGAATGTATTCTAAATACGATTCCGTTCTATCAATACTGGGAGTTTGGTCCTGGGGTTAGATTAATTACTTACATGTCATGACTCCAGAACTAGTATGTATGTTCACCTAAAAGTTATATGATCTAAAGACAAACTGACTTAAATGAATGCATATTCCTAAATACTGTTCTAAATTGTGTTTTATTTTTTCTATTACACAATTCAATATGCAGCTGAAAACAAAGCATGAGTTTTGCTGATCAAAAGTTAATCTTTCAAAGTTGGAAACAAGACTTAATTCTTGAAGGGTAAAGAGTAAGGCAAGAAGAAAATAAGACAATAAATGATTTCATATACAGGTTCTTTCTTAGACATTACAAAGCCTCTATAGACCAACTGGGCACCTAAACATAATAACATCACCACTAAAATCTTTATTAAAACTGAATGGCATTCTCTGCTTCTGAAAAATGGAATACTACCAAAGTTCAATTCTATCTGCTGTACTGAGCAGAGAAACCATTTACAAGATATAATGAAGCAAGAATCTCTTTAAAAATACATGAAGGGCAAATGTGTTTTCTTTATGAGCTTCACAAATTTGATGCACGTTCTAATTTCTTTCTGTTGTAGCTTCCAGGGGCCCATTGATCTTGTGGTGTGGGAGGACTGTTACCGTATGAATCTGTTACCAAAAGCTATATGACAGCATTAATTAAGTTGTGCTTTGGGAAGATGAAAGCAAGCAAGATGCATATTTGCTTTTCTGCCAATAAATGCTTAAGTATAGCAATGTGCAGGAATTACGGGTACATTAATCAATTTGATTTTGTTTTCTTCTTTTGTTGGGTCTTTTATTCTTTATTTCTTTTCTTCCTCTGTTCTTTCCTTCTTTTTTTCTCTTGCTTCAATGATAACTTCTATATTTGTAATTCAAGGGCGGTTATCGGGGATGAATATTAGGCATAGATGAACTACAATCTCTCATGTAGAGAGAAATTTTAAGAAAAACACATAGAATAAAATTGAGGCTCAAGAACCATCGGAGACCATGAGCAGCCTGCTTAAATAATTTGTAGTGTTTAATACATGTGTTGGTGTTTTGTTTGCGTTTTGCTGGAGGAGAAAAGCAGCTCTTTATATGTAAAACTCTTACTATATGAAGAATCACCTAGAGTCACTATTTGAGGAAGCTGGTTCCTCTTTTCATGATTGTCTGCCTAAGTATCTTTCTGACATTCTTTCCCTTATTCCAAATCAGCTTTAACTTCATTTGCCAAGTTGCCTTTCTTCCACAAAAATTTTTTTAAATGATTATGTTCACAAGTGTTTTGTTGTTGTTGTTGTTGTTGTTGTTGTTGTTGTTGTTGTTGTTTTAACTGTATCTGTGTAATGGTGCCTGGGTGGCTCAGTTGGTTAAGCATCCAGCTCTTGGTTTTGGCTCAGGTTATGATCTCACAGTTCCTGAGTTTGAGCTCTGTGCTGACAGTGCGGACTCTGCTTGGGATTCTCTCTCTCCCTCTCTCTCTGCTCCTTCCCTGCTTGCTCTCTGTCTCTCTTTCTCAAAATAAATAAATAAATTCAAATAAATAAAATAAAATAAACTCTGTGTAGAGGGACAAAATGTAAGGTTTAAATTTCTTCCATGTGCTGAATTAGTCCTCATTTCCTTCTCCAATCTTTTATATTTTTAATGTTGTTTATATTTTTGAGAGAGAGAGAGAGAGAGAGAGAGAGTGAACATGGGAAGGGCAGAGAGAGAGGGAGACACAGAAATCAAAAAAGGCTCCAGGCTCTGAGCTGTCAGCACAGAGCCTGATGGGGGCTCAAATTCATGATCTGTGAGATCATGACCTGACATTGAAGTTAGACGCTTAACTCACAGACCCACCTGGTGCCCCAAACCCTCTCCTATCTTTTGTCTGGTCTTCCCTCTACATCAAGGTATCTATAGCCTGCTCTTTTCCTGTGATGTTCCTCTTGATCTGCTGTTTTCCTTGCCACATTCCATACCCTGGCCCCTTGAGGACTCTTACTCATTTTTAAGGTTTATCACTTGTGTCTCCCCTACCTAGCTCCTTCAGTCTCTCTCAAGTAAACTAACTTTTTTTTGGCTACTATATTTTGTTAGTGACAACATCATGGACACTGCCATACTTTATTTTTCAATTATTTATATATATATGGTCTCCAACTGGGCTATGAATTCCATGAGGACAGGGAATGTGTCCTGTTCATTAATTTTCTTTTAGATACTCTTGTGATAGTTGTTATTGTTCTGCCAAGTGATACTTGCAACAAATTATTTCCCCATATTTCTCTTTACCCCCCTTGCCTTGAACTTCTATCAAAGTGAATAATAGATATATTTTGTCCCATGATTTTTTTTTTTAATTTTTTTTTTCAACTTTTTTTTATTTATTTATGGGACAGACAGAGACAGAGCATGAACGGGGGAGGGGCAGAGAGAGAGGGAGACACAGAATCGGAAACAGGCTCCAGGCTCCGAGCCATCAGCCCAGAGCCTGACGCGGGGCTCGAACTCACGGACCGCGAGATCGTGACCTGGCTGAAGTCGGACGCTTAACCGACTGCGCCACCCAGGCGCCCCTTTTGTCCCATGATTTTAACAAGAAATATTTACTGAATGCTATTGTTTGTCAGGGCAGGCATTGCTCTTGGTGATACTCATACAGAAGTGATTAAGAACCTCCAATTTAGTGGGGGTAAGTCTTCTATGCTTAAGGAGAAGTTGATTATTTAATATTAAATTTCAATATCAAGTATATAAAATACTGAAATCCTGCATTGCTCATAACTAGTGGGAATGGATTTGAAGAGAAAAAGAAATCTATATTGGTACATCTGTGTCACTTAAGTGGAACACGTTATCAAAACCAAATGCATTATCTTTCCTTATTCAATTAATTTACTCAGAATAATGTTACATTTTGTTTACTTTTTATTTGGATTATGCCTTTCTAGCACAGCTATCTATTTTTCCTGGTATTTCTAATATCCTTTGGTTTTGTTTTGTTTCTCCATTGTTTTTAGAATAAGAGGTAATTATGTTCCACAATCACTAAGTTGACCCAAGGCTTAATAATGTATTTATTAAAAGGACGGTATTGGACAGGCTTGTTAGGCTTTGGTAAGTCTATAATCCAGAGATTTTCTTTAATTGCATTTGAGGCCTGTTCATAATTTATGGATTACTTGAACTATATTTGGCTTTGCTAAAGTGTATCTTCTAACAATACTTTTTAGGAAATGAAGACTTTCTTAGTCCTTGAATTCTAAAAGCATTATTATTTTGCTCACATTTGATTGATAGTTTAGCTGGCAATGGGATTCAAATTTCAAAGCAGTTTTCAATGAAGACATTGGGGTATTTCTGCATTTTTTTAAAAAGTTTGTATTTTCTGGGGAGAAAACTGTTGTCCTTTTCTGTCATACCTGCCTAAATTTCAACTAAATTCTCCACATGCTCTTATCCCTAGAAAAGAAGGGATCATATTTTTTTCTTATAGTGCCTATAATGGTATTTCCACTAGAACAGGTGCTCAAAAAACACTGTGATTATGATATGATTATGAGATGATTACGAGATTATTATGAAATGATTATGATAACATGAATGATTTTATATTAATGTTTAAGAAATAACCTAACTTAACTACAAACCTTTCCCCCACCCCTTTCTCCTTAATTCAAAATTTCCATCCATTCAGAAATCTGGTAGTCATCTGACATCTTGCTTACACATGTGATACATTCATTTAATTTGTTAACATTTATTAAGCATCTTCTGTGTGATAGGCACAATTCTAAGAGTTGGGAAGAAAGTGGCAAAAGAAAATGTCCTAACCTCATTGAGCTTCCTTTCCATTGTCCTAGCAATACCCTGAAGAATATTGAATTGTATACTTTGCATCTCCATAGTTGCCATGCCTTCCCATTCATATGCTGAAGCCCTAATCCCTCGTGTGATGGCATTTAGAAGTGGGGACCTTTGCAATGTAATTAGGTCAGGAGACTAGAGCCATCATGAATGGGATTAGTGGCTTTATAAGAAGAAACATGCATGTCTTTCATCACCAGGTGAAGATAAAGCAAGAAGGCATCCATCTACAATCCAGGAAGAGGACTATCACCAAAACTCCACCTTGCTGGCACTATAATCTTGGACTTCCAGCCTCCAAAACTGTAAGAAAAAAATTCTGTTGTTTAAATCACCCAGTCTATGGTATTTGTTAGAGCAGCTTGAGCTGATTAAGACAACAGCCATTGTCATCTCTCTGGAACTACTAAAGTAGACTTTTTCATACCCATTCGTTCTAATATACAGCTTCAATAATCCACAGTCCTCACTAGAACCTACATTTCTTTAGTCCTACTATCCTCATCCTCACTACCCTCTTGTATCTCTCCACCTCTAACACATATTCATAGTTGTCCTTATTTTGCTTAATTTCCCTGGTGATCATTGTTACCAATGCCTAGCATATATCTTCACCACTCCTCATGCATCAAACTCCTGGTTAAATCACAACCCTGGGTAAAAATCATTTACCCACCAATTTTCCTCACACTCCCATGAACCTGAGCATGGCTGGAGACAAACACACAACTGTAGCTTTCACCTCCTACCTTCCACAGCATTCACCAGATTCTTTACTATTTGGTACTTTTGTCTATACTGTTCCCTTGCCCTGGAGTCTCCTCCTTGGCTTTCTGTATAATTGACTGCTCTTCATTCTGTAGCTCTCAGCTCAGATATCACTTCCTACAAGTCCCTTCCTTACTGGCATTTTAAAATAGAATATACATATTCTAGTTTATATTGATATATTTTCATTTCACTGGATCATCTAACAATATCTTGTTCTTTTATTTCACAAAAAATAGGATTAGAACGAAAATAAATTATATTAAAATGATTTTATTTTGGTATTTAAAACAAAGGTGATGCAGTAATATTTGTGCTTCTTTATTACATTTAATGGCATAATCATTCTTTGTATCTAGTAATTATAATTTCTCAATAGTGACTGGAGTAAATAATAACTTGAGATATCCATAACTACTATGACATAATTCAAAAAGATCTGTGATTTCTGTTGGTGAAAAATTCTCAGGTAGTGCAGATATTATTACCAGTTTATTGAAGGAAATGTTAAATTTCACTTAGAGATTTTGAAAGTAAAGGTAATTTTTCTCATTTAATTTCATAGTTCCCATGAATTTCACCCAAAGTCTCTTTAGGAATCTATGGTCCCCGGACTCATGAGACACCTGGGTGGTGGCCTCTATCAGTTAAGCCACCGACTCTTGATTTCGGCTCAGGTCATGATCTCATGGTTTGTTAGATCGAACCCTGTGTCAAGCTCGGTACCGACAGCTTGAGCCTGCTCGGAATTTGCTTTCTCTCTCTCTCTGCCTCTCTCTTAAAATAAATAAATAAACATTTAAAAAAAAAACCTGATTCATACTAATCCCTCATTTTGTGGATAAGAAACTTTTTTCATCCTAAGGTTTTGTGCTCGTAAGTTGTGCATGACAATGAAAGCCTGTTCTCTCCCATCTCACTCCAGTGCTGAAAGGCCAGACACAATCTCTGAAGTAAGTAGCACAGGATGGATGCACACTGAAATACTGGGGGGCAGCATCACGTATAGCAGTGCTTTATTAGGTCCTTCAAAATTATTACATGGTAATTTAAGCATCAAAGTACTTGGATCTGACCCTACCACCGTTCTACACCACTCCTCCCATTTTATTTATTTCCATCGGCCACTGATCATTAACTGAAAAACTTTAATATCTCTAAAATACTAAATATCTTGCTCTGTTTTTTGTTTACTCTGTAATTACCGTGTACAGGCTTCTGAAGAACACGGACTTCCCACGTCTTTCATACCACTGTATTCCTTGTGGAAACAGTATTGGCTGGCCCGTGGTAGGTGCCAAACAATATTGTTGAATGAATTGACCAAAGTATAAAATCCATCGTGTGAAAGATCTTTGTATTAAAACGTTTTGTTTTCAGAATTCAAAAATAATGTAAAATGGCATAATGAGTAAAATTCAAAATTTCTTAATTGCTGGCTAACAAGAAGGTAAAGCGACAATCACAAACCAACATAAAGCCTATTATATGAAAATATAGTACTAGAATGATTATTTTTGTAGTGTTTATTTATTTTGAGAGACAGAGCAAGAGAGCAGGTGGGGAAGGGGCAGAGAGAGAATCGCAAGCAGGCTCTGTGCTGGCAGTGCAGAGCCTGACAGTGGGCTCAAACTCCCAAACCGAGAGAAGGATCATGACCAGAGCTGAAACCAAAGACTTGGACACTTAATCAACTGAGCCACCCAGCCGCCCTAGAATGACTATTCTTAATATAAAGTGTGATAAATGTTTATGATTTGAAATCAAATCGAATCAAATGAAGAAACATTTCATAATTTATTGGTAAGACTCAGTAAGTAAGGAAGTGCATCCACTTAACTACTCGCATTTAGAAGAGTATATATAGGATATTGGGAATATCCTTGACTGGTAAAGCAAACTTACCATTTCCCAGAGTAAGTTTGCCTGACAAAAAGATAGCTATTTATACACCAGCAGCTAGAATTCTCTAAAGGAATCTTCAAATCTTCGTGCAGGTAGGTGGAAGACGCACTTGTTTCAAATGAAAGGAGACATTAGGGAAGCAGGTAGGAGGAATGAGTGAAATGGTGTAGGCAGGAGCCAAAGCACAGCGATGGGGAAGAGAGATATTTGACCTTGCTGTGGGTGGTGAGAAGGCAGTGAAAAAATGTGCTTTAGGAATAAAAATGAGAGGTGCTTGGAAAAAAACGCTGAGTTTTAAAAGATAGTTCACTGTCGGGCCAGGCAAGCCAAAGGCACAGTGAAATAGCACAGGCTGTGTTCGCGGCTCAGTTAGAGGTGCTGCACACCCAGTCACCTCGTAGCAGGCATGAAGCATTTTCCTGCTACTGTCATTTAGGACAGTCAGTTCATGGACCTCTCCTGGCATGATGATCACTTTATGAAATGAAGGAATTTTAAGAAAGACTAAAATCATGCTATAAAAGCCTCTAATCCCTCTATTATTTCTTTTTTTTTTTCCTTTCTATCATTTCTTATTAAAAATCCTTCTTGGGGGGCCTAGGTGTCTCCGTTGGTTAAGTGCCCATGTCTTGATTTCAGCTCAGATCGTGATCTCACAGCTTGTG
Source organism: Herpailurus yagouaroundi (assembly GCF_014898765.1). Lineage (NCBI taxonomy): Eukaryota > Metazoa > Chordata > Mammalia > Carnivora > Felidae > Herpailurus > Herpailurus yagouaroundi. The sequence continues at coordinate 29,554,239 of NW_024412413.1, read as the reverse complement.
GGATCAAGCCTTGCATGGGGCCCTGCACGGACAGCACGGAGACTGCTTGGGATTTTCTCTCTCCGTCTCTCTCTCTCTGCCTCTCCCCGGCTCCTGCTCTATCTCTGTCTCAAAATAAGTAAATGAAAAATAAATAATAAATGAATAAATAAAACTAATAAAGATCCCTCTTGATTCCTATGAAAACCACTAGAGTAGTTAAAAGAATAGACATTGAAATTGGATATTCTTGGCTCCGGCTCCAGGTCTCCCACTTATTAGCTCTGCAACATTGTGCAAGTCCCAAACCTCCCTATGTCTCAGGTTTCGCTGGGATAAAATGAGTCATTACAAAAGCAGGGCTAACACGAGGCCCAGCACACAGATGATTAACCCCCAATAATTACTGGGGATTATTATCGTTTTTGCTGCTGTTGTTGCTATCGTTTTTGTTACTACTCCGTGTCAGATCCAAATCTATTTGATTTGATTTTATTTGTTAGTTGTTTTTTTTTTTTTTTTCAGTTGTACTTTAAAGAATGTTTGGAGAAACTCTATCACTTTTTGTTACAACATCAAGAAACACATATTATACCTAAGGTGTTTTATTTCATAACTTGTATTTCTTTGGAGTTGCTAAGTATGTCTGAGTGTACTAGAATTTATTCAATAATATAGAGGTTGAAGTTATTTTACTAAACATTTAGAAACAACATAATATTACTAGGTACACAGTGATTCAAACATATAAAATGAACATTAAGCAATATTAAATTGGCTAAATTCTCCCTACACTTAATCCATTACTGGTAGTTTCTTGCTAATCTCCATTTCTAACGTGACTCTTAAACACTGAAATACCTAGAGAAAACAGACTTCCAAGTCAGGTCTTGATTTTTCCAAAGAGTTCAGATAACTTCAATCAAGCAATTTCAAATTTTGCAAAGCTAACATATATGAAAAAAGATAATGCTAAATTGCACCATCAAAACAACTGATCCAATTTCAATAAAATGCCTGCTTCCCAGGTGAAAGAAAAAAATTCTCCCAGTAATGAATAATTCCATACCAAGTGTCTAATATCCAATCTATATTTTCTGTAAGAGTAACTACGTTTCCTGAAGATTATCTATAAAGCATTTGAAGCTACAATTTAATTTTTTATATGTAAGCAATTCTGTTTGGCTTTTGCAGAAATAGTATTGTCAATAATTTTAGGACAGTCTATGTATATGACTATTTTTTTTTTATTTATAACTCACTTTGTTCCAAAAGAATGAAGTCTGTAATCAGGTAGAAACCAACACACTGTAGTTGGGATTTATACTGATCATTGGATCTTTTCTGCAAGATTGTGAAAGTAATCAATTAAAGATTAAGAATTAACTGAAAGTTGAGGGTGTTCCTCAAATGGTTGATGGCTGCCACTGGAAGCCGTGTCTGAGCAGAAAATAAAATGAGTGAATACGGGGGCGCTTGGGTGGCTCAGTCTATTGGGCGTCCAACTCATGATTTCAGCTCAGGTCATGATCTCAGGGTTGAGCCCTGTGTCAGGCTCTGGATTATCTGTCTCCCTTCCCTCTCTTTCTGCCCCTCCCCTGCACGTGCTCTCATACTCCCTCTCTCTCTCTCTCTCTCTCTCTCTCTCTCTCAAAATAAACAAAACATTTAAAAATTAAATGAAATACATAATATAATATAATATAATATAATATAATATAATATAATATAGTAAAATGAGTGACTATGTGGATGTGTGTAAAAACAAATTCATAGTGGAAGGTTACAGTAAAATTGTAAAATGTTTACTGATCTCATGGCATTAAACTGCCTGTTATTCATTTGGAAAAAAGAAGAAATTGTTTTAATGAAAGGTTTAATTTATATAAAATAAAATTTAAAAATAAAGATGTTTTGAGAGTTTACATTAGGAATATACATACATTCATAAAAGACATGTATAAGAATATTCATAAAATTTATGCAGTAGAGCCCCAAGCTAGAAACAGCCCAAATAACTGTCAAGAGTAGTATAGGTAAGTGAACTGTAGTTTATTTTTATTGTAGGATAATATACAGAAATGAAAATATTAAAAATTACCAATATTCAAGACAATGTGAATGAATCTCATAAAAATAACATTTAATAAATCACATGTAAAAACATGTGATTGCATTCATAGAAAGTTCAAGAACCTGCACATGATAACATGCATTAAAAATAGCCATGTTTAGAAGTTATGATAGGTTCCCCTGAGGGTAAGAGTGTAGTAGCTGAGAGGTGACACAGAGGGTGGGAGGGTTACCAGAATGTTCTGGTAAAAAATGTTCTGTTTGTAATCTGGGTGTTGCTTACACAGACATATTCACTTTGTGGAAACTCACTTAGCTGCACACTTGTAATTTGTGCACTTTTCTATCTATGTGCAATAAAAATGCTTCAAAAAAAAGGCAGTGGAAAAGCTGGAGTGTTCTGGAATGCTGAATATATAGCCCATTGAGAGTAGAAGGACTGTATCATCTATCCTAGGACTGGTTGACATCTTAAACAAAATTGGCATCTTCAACTGACTCTTCTCTGAAGATTATAGTATTTTAATACATAAAAATACTTCATCGGTGCTGAGTCACCTGGCAAGACCAGCATAAATTCTGTGAAATGAAAGTTCTCAATTCTTAATTGTTTTTTCTCAGTTGAATGTGAGAAAATTTTAACTCATGAGTTTTCATGGACACTGTATTTTTTTACTCATTGAGTACCTTTCTTAGGCAAATATTTTTGTAAGATAAAATTCATCAAATAATATCTCTATGTTGATTTTGATTGGTTTGCCAGACTTAGGTGCTGTGAAATTGTAAGGCTTCTTAATTTCCTTTCCTTCCTTTATAGAATATAAATTTATCAAATTAAAATAAGAATGCAATCAAAAGAGACTTATACAAGTGGAACTCTTCTAAAGTGCAATTTTGAAATTAAATCTTTTTTTTAAACTTTTTTTCAATGTTCATTTATTTTTGAGAGAGACAGAGACAGAATGTGAGTGGGTTGGGGCAGAGAGAGAGGGAGACACAGAATCCAAAACAGGCTCCAGGCTCTGAGCTGTCAGCACAGAGCCCGACGTGGGGCTTGAACCCACAAGCTGCGAGATCATGACCTGAGCCAAAGTCGGACGCTCAACCAACTGAGTCACCCAGGCAGCCCTGAAATTAAATTGCAAACACTGTAAACTCTATCATCTGATTTTTCAGTTCTTCCCTTGCTTTCATAGCAATACATTTTAATTTTGTCCTGTTTTCCCATTCTACCTTAAATAAAGCTTTGATTCAATCAAAGCTTTGAAAGCCATAGTTAATTGTTGCTCTATTTATTTAATACTTTGGCTAAAGATTTCAAAGAAATTTTAAACAAATGTAAACAAAATTTAAAGGACTGATACACCAAAAAAATTAAAAATTATGGTAGTACATGTAGTTGATTCACAAAGTAGATTTCAAAAGCTCATATATGTTTAAAATCAAATTGATGAAAGAAATCTAAGTCAGAAAGCATACACTGCAAAGCCAAAGTGTTCTTTTATATTCAACATCTGCTTCATTTCAGAAAAGTTACTCTCACTATATATGTATAAAAGTAGTTGTACACATTTTGACACTTCAACTTATTTTTGGATTGGTAAAATAATTCAGCTAGTTTTACACAATTATAGATTAGGTGTTTACCACAACCAATGCCAAAAATATTTCTATTTCTTAAATTTTCTTAATTAGTAAGAAGCTGGCTTTTCCTCCACAATGTGCTCCACCAAAAATTGTATTCATACTATCACCTCAAAAAAATCATATCTGATTTTGAACATTAATTATGTGTATATTAGCATTCAAGATGTCAGAGTGTTCACTTTTGACCTAACAAATTTCCTAAAATATTTTTTAGATTACATGAATCGGGTGAAACAGTATCACATTGAACAGAATTAATTTTTTTTTTATATTCTATTTGGAGTATCTGATAACATAAAATTTGTATTATTTAAGTGTTCATGAAATTCTTCTGTTAATGGAACTAGTATGATGGCTATTGCTTCATGGTTCTATACATGCACAAGAGAGCTTAGAATTAAAAGTAAGAAGTTTGATCTAAAGGCAAAATCAGACTTCACAAAGTAAATTATAAACATACTTGCTAAAATTATCTGTGTTCTGAACTCCTAATTTTTGCAGAGATGCTGAGGTTTTGCAGCAGTTTCTGGTCTCCAAGTATTCAGTGATACCACTGTGGCTCCCATAGTAAGTGGTAAATATCAGCAAACATTTTGTGGAAGTTACACGTTTATCATTAACTTTCTGGAGAAATTAAAATGCAATAGGCATTTCACTGGACATTGACTTGTGTTTACTTTACATTTATTGTTGCCAAAAGAGTTTACTGTAAAATGAAGAAAGAAGTGTTACCAAACCAAAAAAATAAATATTCATAAATTAAGAAAAATTGAGAAAATCACTATAGCAAGGATGTCAAGATTTCTCTTTACTATAGGACAGGACTGCTCAACTTCTAATCTCCTGTATAATTTGTCAAAAATTCAGAAGTTTAAGTCTCCCCATTTTCATTAGCTCCACTAACTGGTGGCCAAGTGACTTAGTGCAACTCCTGGGGTATAACAGAGGCCACAGCTAAACTGCATGGTACATGGCAGGGTCAATAGGACAAAGAATTCCTAATCCTACCTACACTGGAAGGAGTTGGTTGTATCTGACCACCTAATTCTTCACTCAGCCACTTTAGTTAGCTACCACCCTGAACACTGTCTTGAAAAGGAGCTACCTTATTTTCCTCTAACTTGGAGACATTTGTTTGGTCATCTTTTAGATTTACCTAGTTATAATAAGAACTCTGTTCTTTGCACAAGTATCCCATGCCACTGGATTGGACCATGACCAAAGCTAGAGGTGAAAATTGTTCACCTACACAATATATCTTATTTTAATACAGCAACAAATAATAATATTTCATTGAAAAATAAAACTCTGGGATGGATACTAAAGTGCATGGGATTCTGGGACAGTAGGTGACAAGTTAAGAACTCTTTCAAGTTTTGGGGCGCCTGGGTGGCGCAGTCGGTTAAGCGTCCGACTTCAGCCAGGTCACGATCTCGCGGTCCGTGAGTTCGAGCCCCACGTCGGGCTCTGGGCTGGTGGCTCAGAGCCTGGAGCCTGTTTCCGATTCTGTGTCTCCCTCTCTCTCTCTGCCCCTCCCCCGTTCATGCTCTGTCTCTCTCTGTCCCAAAAATAAATAAACGTTGAAAAAAAAAAATTAAAAAAAAAAAGAACTCTTTCAAGTTTTTAGGTTGGAATTCATGTAATCAGTTCTCAAAGAATGAAGCTTTCCTGATAACTTTTACATACCTAAATGTACCCCACTAGTCCCTATTAATCTCTTTTGTAGCTATTTGGGTGAATCATTACTTTTTCACAGTTCTTCTCAATATGGAAGTGAAACAAAAAGAAAAGGCACTTCAAAAAGAAAAAAAGAAAAGAAAAAGCAGTCCATAAAGAAACCTAAGCAGAATAGATTTTCCAGTTGGCCAACAATTCTAGGTGGGTGTAGGGTAATTGGAAGCCTAGTGAATTTATATCCTTTTTCTTTCATTGGCTAATAGATGCCATATTGCTTTATTCTGTTAAGACTGACAGCAAATTAGTTATCATTCCTTATTTGATATATAGTTCATTAGATTGCTTCTGTAGGTGATAACTCAATGATTCTTTGGTTTCCATTTGGAACTGGTAGCTTTTCTATTGATTTAATACTTGGTATTCAATTTTACAGGCTTATGTTGCTGAGGGAAATTCTACAGTATAATACCTGAATATATCCGTATTACTTGTGATTGATGGGACCAATATAACCAATCACTAATTGACATCTTACTTAATCTGAATGCATGAATATTAAAATAAACATGTAGCAGAAATAATTGTCTTCTAATAAAATGGCTCAACCATCAATTGTTATTTTTCTCCCTGTGACCTCAACAATCTTGTTAGCAATAAAAGCTTTTTTTTGTGACAGTGCTAATAATTATGTTTTGGGACCCATAGAAAATTCCCCTATAGGATTTTAAAATATAAATTAAAAAAGTGTAGTCTTATATTGTTTTCTGGAGAAAGAATGTGATTCCTGAAATAGACAACTCTTCAAAGTATAGTAAGATAATTTTCACAATTTCAGACAGTCATTGCTTATTACTCTCATTTACTCAGCCCAGAGTCCTCCATATATGGTCCCTATTGAAATTTGATTTAAACAATTAAACCAAAACATATTTTGCATCCTTCTTTTTCAAACTGATTTTCATTTCATGGCTGTCACTATGACATGACCAAATTAAACTGTGAATAATTGAACATTTTGTATTATAATAATGGCAATAATATTGGCTGATCATCACATAGTCATTTAGTTTGTTCGATGAAACCTAGTTGTTAAGATGGGAAAAATAATTCGCATATTCAATTTATTATTTTTTCTAGCAATCTAGAAAACTAACGGCAACAGTTTTTTTTTTTTTACTTTTTATAATTTTATTTTTTTAAATTTACATCCAAGTTAGTTAGCATATAGTGCAACAATGATTTCAGGAGTACATTCTTTAATTCCCCTTACCCATTTAGTCCATCCCCCCTCCCACACTCCCTCCAGTAACCCTCTGTTTGTTCTCCATCTTTATGAGTCTCTTATGTTTTGTCCCCCTCCCTGTTTTTATATTATTTTTGTTTCCCTTCCCTTGTGTTCATCTGTTTTGTCTCTTAAAATCCTCATATAAGTGAAGTCATATGATTTTTGTCTTTCTCTGACTAACTAATTTCACTTAGCGTAATACCCTCCAGTTCCATCCACGTAGTTGCAAATGGCAAGATTTCATTCTTTTTGATTGCCGAGTAATACTCCATTGTGTATATATGTATATATATATACCACATTTTCTTTATCCATTCATCCATCGATGAACATTTGGGCTCTTTCCATACTTTGGCCATTGTTGATAGTGCTGCTATAAACATTGGAGTGCATGTGTCCCTTCGAAACAGCACACCTGTATCCCTTGGATAAATGCCTAATAGTGCAATTGCTGGGTCGTAGGGTAGTTCTATTTTTAGTTTTTTGAGGAACCTCCATACTGTTTTCCAGAGTGGCTGCACCAGCTTGCATTCCCACCAACAATGCAAAAGAGATCCTCCTTCTCTGCATCCTGGCCAACATCTGTTGTTGCCTGAGTTGTTAATGTTAGCCATTCTGATAGGTATAAGGTGGTATCTCATTGTGGTTTTGATTTGTATTTCCCTGATGATGAGTGATGTTTAGCATTTTTTCATGTGTTGGTTGGCTATCTGGATGTCTTCTTTGGAGAAGCATCTATTCATGTCTTTGGCACATTTCTTCACTGGAAGAATCTTCACTGGATTATTTCTTTTTTGGATGTTGAATTTGGCAAGTTTTTTGTAGATTTTGGATACTAACCCTTTATCTGATATGTCATTTGCAAATATCTTCTCCCATTCCACCAGTTGCCTTTTAGTTTTGCTGATTGTTTCCTTCCCTATGCAGAAGCTTTTTATTTTGATGAGGTCCCAGTAGTTCATTTTTGCTTCTGTTTCCTTTGCCTCCAGAGACATGTTGAGTAAGAAGTTGCTGCAGCCAAGATCAAAGAGGTTTTTGCTTGCTTTCTTCTCGAGGATTTTGATGGTTTCCTGTCTTACATTTAGGTCTTTCATCCATTTTGGGTTTATCATTGTGTATGGTGTAAGAAAGTGGTCCAAGTTCATTCTTCTGCATGTCGCTGTCCAGTTTTCCTAGCACCACTGGCTGTAGGGACTGTCTTTATTCCATTGGATATTCTTTCCTGCTTTGTCAAAGATTAGTTGGCCATTCGTTTGTGGGTCCATTTCTGGGTTCTCTATTCTGTTCCATTGATCTGAGTGTCTGTTCTTGTGCCAGTACCATACTGTCTTGATGATTACAGCTTTGTAGTATAGCTTGAAGTCCGGGACTGTGATGCCTCCTGCTTTGGTTTTCTTTTTCATGATTGCTTTGGCTATTCAGGGTCTTTTCTGGTTCCATACAAATTTTAGGATTATTTGTTCTAGCTCTGTGAAGAATGCTGGTGATATTTTGATAGGAATTGCATTGAATATGTAGATTGCTTTGGGTAGCATTGACATTTTAACAATATTTGTTCTTCCTATCCAGGAGCATGGAATCTTTTTCCATTTTGTGTCTTCTTCAATTTCTTTCATAAGATTTCTATAGTTTTCAGTGTATAGATTTTTCACCTCTTTGGTTAGATTTATTCCTAGGTATTTTATGTTTTTTTGTGCAACTGTAAATGGGATCAATTCCTTGATTTCTCTTTCTGTCACTTCATTGTTGGTGTATAGGAATGCAACCGATTTCTGTGCATTGATTTTATATCCTGCAACTTTGCTGAATTCATGAATGAATTCTAGCAGTTTTTTGGTGGAACCTTTTGGGTTTTCCATATACAGTATCATGTCATCTGTTCAGAGTGAAAGTTTGACCTTGTCTTGGCTGATCTCGATGCCTTTTATTTCTTTGTGTTGTCTGATTGCAGAGGCTAAGACTTCCAACACTATGTTGAATAACAGTGGCAAGAGTGGACATCCCTGTCTTGTTCCTGACATTAGGGGGAAAGGTCTCAGTTTTTCCCCATTGATATTAGCATTGGGTCATTTATATATGGCTTTTATGACCATATATAGAAGGACCATTTTAAGTCTTTCTATCCCTACTTTCTTGAGGGTTTTTATCAAGAAACGATGCTGTATTTTGTCAAATGCTTTCTCTGCATCTATTGAGAGGATCATATGGTTCTTGTCCTTTCTTTTATTGATGTGATGAATCACGTTAATTGTTTTGCGGATATTGAATCAGCCCTGCATCCCAGGTATAAATCACACTTGGTTGTGGTGAATAGTTTTTTAGTGTATTGTTGGATCGGTTAGCTAATATCTTGTTGAGGATTTTTGCATCCATGTTCATCAGGGAAATTGGTCTATAGTTTTCCTTTTTAGTGGGGTCTCTGGTTTTGGGATCAAGGTAATGCTGGCTTCATATAATGAGCTTGGAAGTTTTTTTTCTATTTCTATTTTTTGGAACAGCTTCAAGAGAATAGGTGTTAACTCTTCCTTAAATTGTTTGGTAGAATTCCCCTGGAAAGCCATCTGGCCCTGGACTCTTGTTTTTGGGAAGATTTTTTTATTACTAATTCAATTTCCTTACTGGTTATGGGTCTGTTCAAATTTTCTATTTCTTCCTATTTCAGTTTTGGTAGTATATATGTTTCCAGGAATTTGTCCGTTTCTTCCATATTGCCCATTGTATTGGCATATAATTGCTCATAGAATTCTCTTATTATTTTCGTATTTCTGCTGTGTTGGTTGTGATCTCTCCTCTGTCATTCTTGATTTTATTTATTTGGGTCCTTTCCTTTTTCTTTTTGATCAAACTGGCTAGTGGTTTATCAATTTTATTAATTCTTTCAAAGAACCAGCTTCTGGTTTCATTGATCTGTTCTACTGTTTTTTTTGGTTTTGATAGCATTAATTTCTGCTCTAATCATTATTATTTCCTGTCTTCTGCTGGTTTTGGGTTTTATTTGCTGTTCTTTTTCCAGCTCCTTAAGGTGTAAGGTTAGGTTGTGTATCTGAGATCTTTCTTCCTTCTTTAGGAAGGCCTGGATTGCTATATACTTTCCTCTTATGGCCGCCTTTGCTGCATCCCAGAGGTTTTGGGCTGTGGTGTTATCATTTTCATTGACTTCCATATGCTTTTTAATTTCCTCTTTAACTTCTTGGTTAGCCCAATCATTCTCTAGTAGGATGTTCTTCAGTCTCCAAGTATTTGTTGCTTTTCCAAATTTTTCCTTGTGGTTGATTTCGAGTTTCATAGCATTGTGGTCTGAAAATATGCATGGTATGATCTCGATCTTTTTGTACTTGCTGAGGGCTGAATTTTGTCCCAATATGTGGTCTCTTCTGGAGAATGTTCCATGCGCACTGGAGAAGAATGTATATTCTGCTGCTTTAGGATTAAGTGTTCTGAATATATCTGTTAAGTCCATCTGGTCCAGTGTGTCATTCAAAGCCATTGTTTCCTTGTTGATTTTTTGATTATATGATCTGTCCATTGCTGAGAGTGGGATATTGAAGTCTCCTACTATTATGGTATTACTATCGATGAGTTTCTTTATGTTTGTGATGAGTTGATTTAAATATTTGGGTGCTTCCACACTTGGCGCATAAATGTTTACAATTGTTAGGTCTTCTTGGTGAATAGAACCCTTAATTATGATATAATGCCCTTCTTCATCACTTGATTCAGTCTTTATTTTAAAGTCTAGATTGTCTGATACAAGTATGGCCATTCCGGCTTTCTTTTGTTGACCGTTAGCATGATAGATGGTTCTCTATCCCCTTATTTTCAATCTGAAGGTGTCTTTAGGTATAAAGTGAGTCTCTTGTAAACAGCATTTAGATGGGTCTTGTTTTCTTATCCATTCTGTTACCCTATGTGTTTTGATTGGATTGTTGAGTCCATTGATGTTTAGAGTGAGTACTGAAAGATATGGATTTATTGCCATTATGATGTTTGTAGGGTTGGAGTTTCTGCCGTTCTTTGGTCCTTTCCAATTTTTGTTGCTTTTGTATTTATTTATTTATTTATTTATTTATTTATTTATTTATATTTTCATCTTTTCTCCCCTCAGAGAGTCCCCCTTAAAATTTCTTGCAGGGCTGGTTTAGTGGTCACAAACTCCTTTAATTTTTGTTTGTGTGGGAAACTTTTTATCTTTCCTATTTTGAATGGCAGTCTTGCTGGATAAAGAATTCTTTGCTGTATACTTTTCTGATTCAGCACGTTGAATATATCCTGCCACTCCTTTCTTGCCTGCCAAGTTTCTGTGGATAGGTCTGCTACAACCCTGATCTGCCTTCCCTTGTAGGTTAAGGACTTTTTTTCCCTTGCTGCTTTCATGATTCTCTCCTTGCCTGGGTATTTTGTGACTTTGACTATGATATGCCTTGTTGATGGTCAGTTTTTGTTGAATCTAATGAGAGTCCTCTGTGCTTCCTGGATTTTGATGTCTGTCTTTCCCCGTATTAGGAAAGATTTCTGCTATGATTTGCTCACGTAACCCTTCAACTCCTATTTCTCTCTCTTCCTGTTCTGGAACCCCTGTGATTCTGATGTTGTTCCTTTTTAATAAGTCACTGATTTCTCTAATAATTAAATCATGCTCTTTTGCCTTAATCTCCCTCTTTTTTCTGCTTCATTATTCTCCATAAGTTTGTCCTCTATATCACTGATTCTCTGTTCTGCCTCATCCATCTTTGCTGCCGTGGCATCCATCCATGATTGCAGCTCAGTTATAACATTGTTTATTTCATCCTGACTAGTTGTTACTTCTTTTATCTCCACAGCAAGGGATTCTAATCTATTTCCCACTCCAGCTCGTATTCTTATTATCGTGATTCTAAATTCTGGTTCAGACATTTTGCTTGTATCTGTATTGGTTAAGTCCCTGGCTGTCCTTTCTTCCTGCTCTTTCTTTCCTTCCTTTCATCATTTTGAAGGGAGAAGAGGAATTAATGAGGTAGAAAAAATTAAAATTAAAAATATTAAAATTAAAAAATTAAACACACACACACACAAAATCAAATAAATGATGCTAGATCCTAGGTGTGGTTTGGTCTGGGTGTTTAAAGTGGTTGATAGATTAGGGAAAAAAAGGGAAAGAATAAAAAAAAAAGATAATCATTTGAAAATTTGAAAAAAATGAATACACTGAAGTAGACTAAAATGAAATGATGGAAGTAAACTAGAATTTGAAAAAATTCACACAAAAGTAAAAAATATAGTACAAAAATATTTTTAATAAAAATTGAAAATAAAAATGAATTTTTTCTCTTTCTGTAGTTAAGAAAAAGAAGTGAAAAAGAGTAAAAAAAAATAGAAAGAAAGAAAATTAAATAGATGGACCTGCTAACAGATTGAAATACAACTGAAATTACATTTTCCCCTGGAAGTCAGACTATGAAGTGCTTTATAGTCCATAAACTAAGCAGGCGGTGAGACTTGTGTTCTTGAAGAGTGAGGTTGGCCCAGTTGTGCGGGGCTTAGTGTAATGGCTCCATTCTCCACTAGATGACGCTACTAGCCTACTGCGCTTGTAGGTGCATATGCGCATGCGCGAGAGTCGTGAAAATGGCATCACCCATCTACCCAGCGTTTAGTATAAGAACTCTATTCTCCCCGATCAGCAATCACACACCCATCCTTTGTCTTCAGCTTTCATCCACTCCCCACTTTTACCGTCTGTGACCAAGCCCCAGGTAGTACCTCTCTCCTGAGTTTTGTCTCAGATGCAGCTGTTTTCCCGGCCCCATAGTTCTGAGGGATTGCGGCTTTGTCCTGGTCTGCCCCTCTGTAGAGGGTCTCACTGAGCAATGGCTGAATGCCAGCTGCACCCAGGAAAGTTCGTGGGACCATGCTGCTGCCGGTGCCCAGAGACTGTGGCCAGGTGCCAGCCGCCCCAGAAAAAGTTTGCGAGATAGCGTAGCAGCAGCATTTCAGGGGTAATGGAAAATGACGACACATCTGGCACCAGGCTTCACCCTTAAGGACCTTGTTCCAGCACCGGCAAATGTGGCCATTCTCTGGGATCTACTGGGCCCAGGTTGCCTCACAGCCTCTACAAATGTCCTTCCAGCAGTGGAACCGCTTCTCCCTGTGTGGCCCAAGAACCTCCCAGACCCCACTCTGCTCCTGGAGATTCGCCCTTCCCACCAGAGCACCTCAAAGTATACAGCTGCGGAGTTGCAGCCTTTGTGCTCCCGTTGTTTACAGTCTCAGTGGAATTTAAACCTCTCGCTTCTCCTTTCTCCTTTCTCCTTTTTTAGTTCAGTCCCTGTGGCTGTTTCCAATTTTCCATTTTCTCTACAGCTGCTTTTGGAGAGGGGTGCTTTTCCCATATTCTCCCTCCACCCTCTTACCCCCGTCTCTGTCCTCTCTCCGCACACAAAAGCACCTCCCTTCCCGCGCCATCTCTCTCCCCAAGTTTACCTCTCTATGCCATGTGCTTGCTGAATTCTGTGGTTCACGTTGTGCAGATTGTTGTGTTAATCCTCAGATCAGTTTTCTAGGCATGTAGGATGGTTTAGTGTTGGTCTGTCTGTATCTCATGGATGCGAGACACACATAAAACTTCCGTGCTGTTCCATTATCTTGTCTCCCTCCCAAGGGCAATAGTTTTTTTTTAATTATGACTTTAAATAAACAAAGTTTTAGGTAATCTTTTTCTATATCTAACTTGCTGAAGGTTTCTGTAGAAATTGCTGGAGGAGTCAGGTAGAAGTGATTTACTGGGATACTTCATGAGGACAGATGTTAATAAGAGCCTTGGGTCAAAGTTCTGATTATGCCATGAATTTATTCTATCACTTGAGGTGAGTCATTTTAAGACCATGAGTCTCAACCATAAAATGAAGGGTTGATTATTCTCTCCAAGGTACATTCCAGTTTGATATTTACCAATTGAGGTGTGAAAGAGGAATTGATGTATATCTGAAGAAACTCTTAAAGTCTTAGAGTTCTTTTTTCTCCTAATGTAATTTTTGTTTTTTTCTGGCTAATTTCTCAACCTCCAGGTCTTAGCTAAAACACCACTTCCTCCCCTTTGCCTCCTCCATTACTTCTGAATGAAATTGGTGTGCCTCCTGTGTTCTCCTGTAGTACCCTGTACTTATTCCCATTAAATAAATTATCAGTCTCAGTTAATTGCCTATTTATTTTTATACTGTCTAAAAGACAGGACCAAGTCCTATACTCATTGCATATCCAACATCTAGCATAATGTTCACCATTAATAAATGTACAATAAATGTGTTGAATGAATGAAACATTAAAATCTATATTTATAAAAGTAGTTTTCACAAGTTCCACTTTATTTTATTTTATTTTAGTTAAGTTTATTTATTTATTTTGAGAGAGACAGAGACAGCACAAGCAGGGGAGGGGCAGAGAGAGGGAGAGACAGAATCCCAAGCAGGCTCCATGCTGCCAGCTGAGGAGACCAATGTAGGGCTTGAAATCATGAACCAGGAGATCATGACCTGAGCCAAAACCAAGAGTTGGTCGCTTAACTAACTGAGCCATCCAAGGCACCCCATACTCTTTTTTTAAGTTTATTTATTTATTTTGTGAGGAGAGGTGAGGAGCAGAGATAGAGGGAGACAGAGACTAGGTTCTGCACTATCAGTGTGGAGGCTGATGTGGGGCTTGAACCCACAAACCACGAGATCATGACTGAGCCAAATTCAAGCATCAGATGCTTAACTGACTAGCCACCCAGGCGCCCTTCACAAGTTCCACTTTAGAAGTACCAAGTACAATCCAAGTAAAAGTGAATAATTTTTGCACCAAATGCAAATAAAAAGTTTGAATGTGACCCTTATACAGAAAAATAAAACTAGAAAATGGAGGTACCTAATTATACTTCCCTTCAATTTTTTTGTATTGCTTTTATGTGAAAGATGATGAATGACCAGAAATTTTGTTGTATTTGGGTAGATTGAGTGAATGTTTTCTTAGGATATTTTAAATGAATAAAACATATTTACTATTAAAAATGACATGAAGTGATTTTTACCTAGGAGATTTTTTTTTAATGTTTATTTATTTTTGAGAGAGAGAGTGAGACAGACCGTGACTGGGGGAGGGCCAGAGAGAGGGAGACACTGCATTGGAAGCAGGCTCCAGGCTCTGAGCTGTCAGCACAGAGCCCTATGTGGGGCTTGAACCATGAACCGTAAGAACATGACCTGAGCCAAAGTGGGATGCCTAACTGACTGAACCACCCAGGTGCCCCTTTACCTAGGAGATGTAAATGCATACATGCAACTTACATACTCAGCCTGAAGAATAAACTAAATATATTAGAAATACATAGCAAGAAAGTTACTCAATTGCTCTTGCCTTCTGAGTAATAATTATGATGACTAGAGGAATATATAAAAACAATAAGAATGCAAAATAATACTATCTGTCTTTATAGTAATCAAAAAAATTCATAAGATAGTGACTGTGACCTAATCCATAAATACATCTGCTGAAAGAAGCTGTGCTCTGAACCTAAATACATGTATTGTTCAATCATATGCATGCTCACAGTGTTTTAAAAAATCTTGTTTCAGTGTTTAAAAGATGACAAGGCACCGTCATTCTCCTTACTCCAACTTCCTTGAAGCGCATTTTTTATATATCAAAGGTCAAACTCACTGACTTGCTCAGCACAGAACGTGAAAAGCAAGTTCTAAGGAAACAGGTCACAAATATTAAATGCTTCAGGTCATAAGGCATACCCAAAAGGGGTTTTCTAACAAGCTTCGGAAAATGCAGGCAAGGGATGGCACGATGCAAATGAGGTGACCTTAATCAGAAACATTCCTGAAGGAAACTGTCTTTACAACATGTAAAAATCTCACATCTGGAGTTACAATAAATTCTCCTCTGACCCGGGGCAAAATACAATAAAATAATGCTCTTTTTAGAAACTATTTTTAAATCTATGCCCACTTTCTCAGGCTCAAAACAACTACATCACTTGCCAGAATTTGAAAAACCTTATAATCCTATAAAGTAGATCTAGATATTGAACTGTCCATATTATCAGAATATAGAGAAACTTGCTAACAAGTAATACTAGAAAATTCTGCCGTGCGGCTGTATATAAGAACCTAATGCAATTTCAATTATTAAGCTGTCTTAAAATGTAAAGATTATTATTCTAAGTGAAATATGTAGTATAAGTCTTACTGCTGACCTAGTTTAAGTCATTTTAGACTATTTATTTAGCTTTTTTAAGTTTATTTATTTATTTTGAGAGAGACAGAGATAGCACAAGCAGGGGAGGGTCAGAGAGAGGGTGACAGAGAATCCTAAGCAGGCTCTGCACTGTCAGCTTGGAGCCTGATGTGGGGCTCGAACTCATGAAACCATGAGAACATGACCTGAGCTGAAACCAAGAGTTGGATGCTTAACTGACTGGGCCACCCAGGTGCCCCCATTTAAGATTATTTAAATTTACTAATTAATAAACATGTATTTTCTTAATCTTTAAGAAATGTAATATGCAAAGAAGAAGTACTCATTTTTAACTCCTGACTACCCAAACACATCTCTCTAACATAGGTGAAAACTTTTAAGTATATTGGAATTTCTATTGGAAAACAAAAAAGGTATTAACTCTTGAGAGTAACTACTCTCTGGCAGAAGGATAATGGGACTTAGAACCAATTCCTGATTTTGAAAGGCAGTGCCTGAATTTACAAGCTGCGTGAGCTTAAGCAAGTTATAAGATGCTCTTCTCTAAATACCTGACAATGAAAATAAAACAAATCAACCAATATATAGCAAAAGTTGACATTCAATTTCTCTCTTTCCTTCCATGTGCAAAAAGTACTATGTGATTTAAGTGTCTATTGATGAAGCATTAAACCAAAGAGTATTATAACTTTTATTGTTGTAAATGTTCTTAAAGTTCTATGAATGTAACTCCATCTTTTCATATATGACATAATACAGACCCAGGATGGTTGGGTAACTTGGCCAAGGTCATAAGCAGTGAAGCCAGAAATAAAACTTGTTTCTCTAAACTTACAGTCCGGTGTTTTTTCCAATTACACCTTCTTCAGACATTACACTGATTTTATAAAATTCTTGCATGCAACTTCTTATTTAAGCAATGAGTCTACCAAACCACACTGTCTTAGAGATGTTGTTCGAATTTTTCTTCCCAGTCCTCTCCTTGGTTTACTGAGCAACCGAGTTCAGTCAAAATTATTTATTACCATTTCTTCTTCTCTAATGCACACATGAAAATGCTCACTATGATAAGGATTCTAAATATCTGTATTCTAGAGCTGTGTATTATATCCAACCACAACATGGTAATGACTGAAAAAAAGATGAAAAGAGAATAAGTGATCTTCAAGATTGAAATTACAAAATGTCAATGAACTGAAAAAGGATACATTAAGGAAATTCTTTTAGATGAGAAAGCACAAAGAAAAATAGAAAATATTATGCAACCAACCTACAAACTTTTTTCCTAAAAACCTAAAGGCATTGACAGCACACTGACATAAGCTCTTGTTGCAGAAAATTCAGGTTTGAAATACTGCTCTATAACCACTTATTAGACTATTGAATATTACGTAGGAGGATAGAGAAGGCAGTCTTTTTATTTTTCATCCCACTTAGAGATAAATTAAATTCTCATCAGGCTGATTTATAGAGTCTACTAGATAAAACTTTTCCCTAAATTAAAAAAACAGAAATCAGACAGTCTCTCTATTAGTTATAACACAGAGAGAAAAGTCCGTGGGGTGTCCCTGTGCGCAAAACTGCCTCAGTTTTTCTTATATAGAACCCCCTTCTATAAGCAGGGCATTGTTTTCTTGAAATGTATTCTCTCCATATTTCCATAAGAGTATAAATCACAAGCCAAGTGAAAATATTTAAGATATAAAAAGGGGAGCACCTGGGTGGCTCTGTTGGTTAGCATCTGACTTTGGCTCAGGTCAGGATCTCACGGTTCATGGGTTCGAGCCCTACGTCGGGCTCTGTGCTGACAGCTCAGAGCCTGGAGCCTACTTCAGATTCTGTGTTTCCCTCTCTCTCTGACCAACTCCCCCCCTCCCCGCCCCAGCTTGTGCTCTGCCTCTCTCTTTCTCTCTTAAAATTAAAAAATAAGCATTAAATTTTTTTTAAAAAGATCTAAAAAGGATAATACAGAACCACTCATAAGGGGGAAGAGTGTTTGAAGGCCAGATTACATAACAGAATGTCATCCATTTCACTATGTTTTTGGATTTTAAGCTGAATTCAAAATAGTACACTTTCTATGGTGATTAAATGCTAATTTTGTCTGCTGGCATTGGCATGATTAGAAATATGTATTCTGTTCTAGATGAAAAGTCAGTCTTGTTGAGAAGTGGGAATAAATACAATAAATAATCCTTAAAAGACAGTGGGAATTTCAAAATTTTCAGGTCTAATAGAATTACAAACTGAAGCTCAAGTGAATGATTTATATTCATTTTTCATGTTACTTTGGACAAGTGGTTACTCTCTACATGTGTGAATTTGGAAATCTACTTTTAATTCAACATTGATGTGTTTCATTATAATATGATTCTTTTAGAAAGTAATGATTATGAAATGCACCCTCTACTAATTGTCAGGCATGTTTTTTCCATTTATCCAATTTTCATTCTCAAAGCAGTCCTATGAAATTCACATCATTATTTATATTATATAAAGGGGGAAATCAAAACAGCAATAGGTGAATTATTTGCAGAAATAACAGAGTTGGGATGACACTTAGTTGTTTTGGTTTTTTGTGTATATGTGATTTAAATTATAATTTAATTCATATTAATATAACACATTTTAATTGAATTATTCTTAGTATAGTTGAAAAACAAATGACCTAGTATTTGCAACATGTGTGTTTTCTTTTTACCCCAGGTTTTATTGAGATATAATTGACAGAGAACATTGTATAAGCTTATGTTGATTTGATACATTTATGTATTATAACATGATCTCCATCATAGCTTTAGCTAGCAATGCTATAATGTCACATAATTCCATTTCTTTTTTGAGGTGAGGCCATTTTAAGATCTACTCTCTTCGTGACTTTCAAGTATGTAATACAGTCCTGTTACTTATATTCACCTAGATCCCCAGAACTTATTCATCCTCCAACTGTAAGTTTGTTCAATTTGACCAATTTCTCCCCTCCCTCATTCCCAGTAACCACCATTCTACTCTCTGTTTCTGTGAGTTCAGCTCTTTTAGATTCTACATGTAAGTGACATCATATGGTGATTTGTCTTTGTCTGACTTATTTCAGACTGCTAAATGATAGTGCCCTTAAAGTCCATCCATGTTACCTTCCTTCTTATGTCTGAATAATGTTCTATTGTATACATAATAACATGTCTTTGTCCATTCATCCATTGATGGACTGTTAGTCTGTCTCCATATCTTGACTATACTGAATAATGCTGCAATGAACATGGGAGAGCAAATATCTCTTCAAGATCCTTCTTTTCATTTGTATATATACCCAGAAGAGAGATTGTTAGGTCATATGGTAGTTTTGTTTTGAAGTTTTTGTGGAATCTACATATGTTTTCCATTGTGGCTGTACCAAATTACATTTCCACCAGTAGTACACAAGTGTTCCCTTTTCTCCACATCCTGGCCAACACTTATCTCTTATCTACCTGATGATAGGCATTTTAACAAGTGTGGGTGATATCTCATCATGGTTTTGATATGCATTTCCCTGTGATTAATGATGTTGAACACGTCTTCAAGTACCTGTTGGCCATTTCTGTGTTTTTTTAAACACGATGTTTATTTAATTCATCTGTCCATTTTTTTTAAGTTTATTGACTTATTTATTTTAGTAATCTCTGCATCCAGAGTGGGACAGGGACCCATGACCCTGAGATCAAGAGTCGCATGCTCCACTAACTGAGCCAGCTAGGCACCCCATATGTCCATTTTTAAACCTGATTGTTTTGTTATGATTGAGTTGTAGAGTTCTTTGTATATTTATCAGATTGATTGTTAGAAAATATTTTCTAACATTCCATAGGTTGCTTTTCATATTGTTGATTGTTTCTTTTGCTGTACAGAAGCTTTTTAATTTGAAGTAGTCCCACTTACTGATGTTTGCTTTTGTTGCTTGTGCTTTTGTTGTCCTATCCAAAAAAATCATTTTCAAGACCAATGTCAAGGAGCTTTCCAAGTTTTCTTATAAGAGTTTTACAGTTTCAGGTCTTATTTTTAAAGTCTTATGTTCATGTTTATGCTTATGTTTAGCTTTCAGGTCTTATGTTTAATTTTGACTTAACTTTTGTGAGTGGTGTAAGATAGGGGTCCAATTTCATTTTTCTGCCTGTGGTTACCCAGTCCTTTCAACACCATCTATCAAAGAGACCATCTTTTTCGCATTGTGTATTCTTGGCTCTCTTGTGAAATATTAGTCTACTGTCTATGGGGAGACCTGTTTCTGGACTTTTGATTTTTTTGTTTATGTAGTTTGCCTCTTTGCCTGTATTTATGTCAGTAGCATATTGTTTTGCTTACTATACATTTGTAATGTAGTTTGAAATCAGGAAGTGTGATGCTTCCAGCTTTGTTCTTTTTCAGGATTGCTTTGCTATCCAAGGTCTTTTGTGATTCCATATGCATTTTAGGATTGAGTTTTCTATTTCTATTTCTGTGGAAAAATCTCCATTGAGATTTTGATAGGGATTCCATTGAACGTATGGATGATTTCGAGTAGTTCTTCCAGGCAATATGAGAATTTTCCAATCTCTCTTTGTTCTTAGTTTAATCATCTGAAAAAATGATGATATAGTAATACTTTTAGAATGATTATCTATATAGAATGCTTAGAGTAATTCTTATTATGTAGTGTACTCTTTATAAATGTTATTTTTCTCCAGTTTAGAAATATTAACAGTTTCCCCTGAGTTGGGATACAATCCAAATAATGCTGAGCAAATAAAATTAAAAAATAATTATTTTTGATGAACAAACAAGTTATGAAGATGTGACATTACCACTTCCAATGCATTTAAGTGATTTTCTAATGAAGATCATTATAATTTGGCCCAAGGCCCATGATGCCAAAATATGAATTTTACGGACCTTATTTTTCCAGAACTAAACCATTGCTTGGCTATATAAAATAACTCAGGAAATGTTTTAATATACATAAAGTTCTACATTTTATTGGTTATATTGCTGTGACCTGAATGGCCTCAATAAGGGTGATTGGAATGATTGTTTTATAATAATGTACTTTAAATAGTTAAGTAGTTGACTTTGTTACAATATACAAAAGAGGAATAATCAAAGATAAAATCAAACAAAAGTTTAATATACAGGAAACGGAATTTTAGAATCAAATCATGATAAAACATGACTTTACAGTTAATTCTGGACATTTAAATTGCAGTAACCAAGTCCTGGTGCCAGTTAAGAGTTTTCTGCCCCAAGTGTTCCCACAAGGAAACCACCAAGAGAACCAAACCTTCCCCAAAGCTCCTCATGAAATGCCCTTAAAATGAAGAAGTAACCTGGGCCTCGGTGCCTAACCTGCACTTTTATTTGCAGCTTTTAGGTAGTTCAATTTCCATTTAAAAGTCTTGCTTGGCTTTTATTGATTTTTAATGACAATATAAAATATATGTTATATTTTAATATATTGTCTTATTTTGCTAACTAGATTATGTTCAGTGTAGATTGTAGTTTTAGCCTACTCTCTGTTCTTTTGAATAGGGTGAGCCAAAACCTAAAGCAAGAAGTTTCTGTATTAGCTATTCTCACAAAAGAGAAGATAAGATGTCTTTGTCTTTTTTGTACCCCTTTGGGATAACTTACAGAATTTTCTCCTATCCCCTAGAAGGAAGTCTTCTATTCCATTCCCAACTTGTGACTATCAATATAAAAATTGGTACCTCTTGACAACTCAACAGAAGCATAAGTTAAAACTTTCCTTAAGAAAGCATCAATAAATAAATAAATAGAATAAAGGAATATAAGCAAAATTAAAAATTAACCAGTTGAAATATAAATAAAGCCTGTAGTTTAATTAATAGTATTGTGCCACTCTCCTGATTTTGATGATTGTATTATGATCATTTAAAATGTTATCATTGGGGAAAGATAGGTGAAGGGTACATCGAACTCTATTATTTTTATAACTTCCACATAGAGTTTAACACTATTTCAGAAAACAAAGGTTTTGTTTTCAACCTAATTATGGTAGAAAGGTGGTATACTTGAAATTAGAACATTTTACCCCTTGAATTGCTTATCCACATATTAGAAAATCAAGTCATGAATCACTGTCATATTCATGGTTTCTAACATGTGTCTCCCTGTTACCACCAAACCTCCTTATTGATATTGTAATTAATTGTGCTAGATGCCAAAGAGAAATGATATACTCAGAAAACTTCTTGGATATTCCCTTGTTGCATTTAGCTCTCAAAAATAATCAGGTGGTCCAGAATATCTCATTAAAATACTTTGGGGAGTATAGTGTAGCACAATGATGTTTCCTTAACTAAGCTCTTAAATCCATGTTTCATTTTTCTGCTTCTGAAATAAACCTAATTACATTAAGCTAGTTCCCAATGAGATGGCATCGAAAGGATTTTTCTAGTACATCATTCTTTCCAAAACAGTTTTATCAATTTTTCAATGTGTATGCCAAGAGCAAGGGTCATTTTAAGGAACACATGAGATGATATGTGTGTATATATGAACATTTTACAAACTCTAAAGCGAAATACCCATGAAAGTGCTGTGATCATTTCTGTTTGAATCACTCTAACAATGTGTTCGGAATGATTCTGAATGCAATCAGATGAACAGTGTATGGCCTCTTACTGAAGGTAAACAAGGCTTTGCAGTAGCTGGATGAAATTAGACAACCCTCAATATGTCTGAATCCTGGTTTCCTATGAAAATAGGGATACAGAATCTGGAATCGTTGTGAAGATTATGTTACTTAATTATGCTAAATTGTCTACAACAATTGTTAGCATATATAAGAAACTTGCATATAATGAATTTCCCCACCCTCCCTACAAAAGACAGAAATTAAATTATCCATTGGCAAGTGACTCTGACATTCCTTGAGAGAATATGTCCTGTCTATTATTAAGCTCCAGCTTCTACATTCATTTGGAGATAATGTCTTGACTATTTTTGCATTGATAATTTAAGGATTAACAGGACCCCTAAAGCTCTGAAGAAATCCACAGACTATAAGTAACCCAGAAAGCATTTCCTGTTATTATAGCTACATAGTAATACATTATATTAATTTGAATTTTTATTATCCTGAATTGTTTTTAACATAATACAGCTTTCATTGTGTAACAAAACTCTACCAAACTGTACTAGCTTCTGATTGTCTCAGAATTTAGCACAGTGCCTGACACAGAATACTCAGTAATGTTTGTGGGATGAATAAAATGATGAATGAATGAAATACTTCCCTAATGATATTTGTGAAAAAATAGTTAAATGATTCAATGCATTTCTTTTATGCAGCTATAAGAAAAAGTAAGATATAATTATTAGGATGTCTTGTGCAATTTTATAGGAAAGTTTCAGAAGAACATGATAGAACAGGTCATCATTTGAATCTAGACTACACCTGCTAAAATTTATAATAGCCTCCTTTTGTGTGGTTCTAGGTGATTAATTTATACATACAGATACTGATCATGGAAGTATGTGCTAACAACAAAATTAAAAGGGAAACCCTTTGCTCAAAGTTATCAGTGAAACTTTTTAAAGAAGTGACACCATTAGAATGCCTTATGGAAGAACTTAGAAGTCAACACCAAATGATTGCTAAAGAAATGTATTTTTAATGTGAATAAGTAATGAAATATTAAGATTCATCCATTCTTTCTCAAGGTGTCCAGTATCAGTCTTTTATCCCAACTTGCTGGATACTGGAACTGTTCCAAAGTCTGAATCTTCAGGATCTGCCCACTGCAGTCCTCAATTGCTGCTCGCTCACTGGTCAGTCTTTCCATCACAGGACACAGTAGCTGTGCTCAGATACATAGTCATCAAGTGACATGACTTCTACAATGAGTGCTAGCATGTCTCCTAGTCCTATGAGCCTCAGTCACAAATAGAAACTCAGACCTATGTCCCTTTCTAGTCAGTCCCAAAAGTCCATAAACAGCATTTCCTTTGTTACCATAATAGGTTAGTTAGCAGTACTTGTTATTAAACTTCATGTAAATGGACTCATCCAGTATCTGCTTTAACGTCTGGTTTCTTTCCTTTTGCCAGATGAAAGAAGTTTGAAATCTGTTACTCTGTTGTATCAATAGTTTATTCCTTTTAAGTATTCCATGTTTTGGATACACTATAATTTGTATATACATTTTTCTGTTGTTAGACATTTGGGTTGTTTCTAATATTTGGCTATTATGAATAAGGATACTATTAATATTCTCTGATAAGTCTTTGCGGACATATGTTTTCATTTCTCTAATAAATGCTTGTTCAAGTTGGCACATATTTAATTAGTCTTTTTAATTATTTTATATAGCAAATTATTTTATATCTTGTTATAAATCTTTTGTTAATCTTTATATATATAAATATTTATATATATTTATATAGAGAGACAGAGACCTACAGAAAATATATATAATATACCAATATATACATATATTTCCCCTCCCTTATGTCCCTTGCCTCCTTCTGTCTTTAATGTAAACTTTTCATAAGAAGTTTTAAATTATGATCTAGTTCAACTTTTCTTTGTTTTGTATGTGCCTAGTGATTTATGATTCTTCCTAAAAAAATATTTGCCTACCCCAAGTTTGTGAAGGCCTTCTCCTGTTATTTCTTCTAGAATTTTAGTATCTTTAATTTTTATTTTTAAAGCTATGACCATCTGCATTTAATGGTAGTCTATGCTATGAGGTATGTGTTTACTTTATTTTATATAGAAAGTCAGTTTGGTGCACCATTTGTTCAAAGGATTTATTTTCTTGTTTGTTGCTTTGGTTGAAAACCACTTGACCATATGAGTATCAGTGTATCTTAGAACTCTTCGTTTTGGTCCATTTATCTACATTTCTAGCTTTAGCCATCCTGTTTTGATAACCTTAACATTAAAGTAAGAGTTAAAATCAGGAAGTGCAATTTCTTCACATTTGTTATCTTACATGATTGTTTTGTTTATTGCCAATCATTTGCATTCCCATTTAAGTTTTAGGATCAGTTTGTTAGTATATACAACAAATACTGATGAAATTTGGATCAAGAGAGCATTGAGTTTACACATCATGTTGAGGATAAGGAAAATTTTAGTTATCAATTTGTCTTTGCAACATGTTACAGTTTTCAGTGTAGGAGTCTTTTGTGTCATTTGTTAAAATTGTTGAATTTATTCCCAATTATTTTAGGTTTTCTTGATGTTATTGCAAATAAATATTCCTATTTTAATTTTATTTGTTTTTGATTAGCATATAGAAATACAATTGATTTCTATATATCTGTATGCAATGAACTTTCTAAATTTTCTTGTTAGTTCTAGTATTTTTCTTTAATTTTTTTTAACGTTTATTTATTTTTGAGACAGAGAGAGACAGAGCATGAACGGGGGGGGGGGGGGGCAGAGAGAGAGGGAGATACAGAATCTGAAATGGGCTCCAGGCTCTGAGCTGTCAGCACAGAGCCTGACGTGGGGCTTGAACTCGCGGATTGTGAGATCATGACCTGAGCCGAAGTCGGACACTTAACTGACTGAGCCACCCAGGCGCCCCTCTAGTATATTTTTATAGATTTCCCAGGTGTTTCTTTGGAAGCAGTTATATTAACTATGAGTCAAGACAGTTTTAGTTCATTTATTTCTATCTTTATTCCAGTTTGGTAATTGGTATCTTATTTTTTGTAGGTAAATCTGGCAAATTTATTAACCTTTAAGTGGAACCAAATTTTGGCTTTTAAAATTTTTGTCTATTGTTATTTAGTTCATTGCTTTCTGCTTTTATACTATTTTTTAATAACTTTACTCTGGGATTAATTTTCTGTTCCTTTCTTTGCTTCTTAAAAAACTAAGAATCGTTATTTTTGTTATTTTCTTTTCTTCATATAGGCATTTAAAAGTATAAACTTCTAAGAAGTGATTTTGCTGTATCCACTAAATTTTAATGTGCTTGTTTTCATTATTATTTGGTGAAAATATTTTCCTACTTTTTGGTGATTCTTTAAAAATTCTTGATTTACTTACAAGAATGTATTTAATTGCCAAATATTTGCATATTTTCTAGATATTTTACTGTCAATTCTAATTTAATTCTGTGATAGTTTTAGCTCAGAATTTATAAGATTTTAATCTTGAGTTAGAAGTACTTTATAGACAAGCAAAAGTTTACCATGGGGAACATGCACATACAATGTTTACGTATTTTGCAGTCATATTCTAATAATGTCAGATCAAGGTATTTAACAAAAATGTTCAAATTTTCTAAATCCTTATTTTTTTCTGGTGGACCCTCCCCAGATTCACAGATTCCTATATCCAAATGTCTGTTTCACATGTCAACTTTAATGTCTAAAAGATACTTCAGACTTCGCAGGGAGCTTTGCACAAATATGTCCCCACACAAAATCTCCACTAATTCAGTAAGGTCCTCCGTTATTCAGCCCTTTGTCCTTTGCCCACGTCAAACACTAAGAATAATCCTTTACTTCCTCTTTTTTTTTTTAAATCTTACTCACTACTTCCAACCCATTAATGGATTCCATTCTACCTCCAAATATTAAATCTGACATTTCATTGGCATCCCTACTGATAAATCTGTGATCCAATCATGTTATCTTTCACTGACTGCTCACCCGACTGTTCCTGGCTGTATGTCCCGGTTGTCAAAAAGAGCCAGGGTGATCTCATTAAATCATTCATTGTCTTCCTATTGCAACCAGATTAACATAAGCTCCCTATCATGGCCCACAGGACCTATATGAGATGGCCCCTGAATATTTCTCCAATACTCAGTACTCTTCCCCTTCATTATTCTCCTGACGTGGTGGATCTCAACACAAATATCAGCTCTTCAGAGGGACCTTCCTTTGACTTCTCAAATTCATGTACTACCCACCATCATATTCTCCATTTTATGCGATGTTATCTTTTTTATGACCCTGTTATTACCTGAAAATTTTATTTGGGTATTTATATATTCCTTATCTTCCTCATTCCTGGAATGTGATACTGTAAGGGGAGGGATTAGGTAAATTGTGTTTAGTGCTCCTGTTGTATACTTTATCTCTTGTACAGTGCCCAATATAGTATCTACCCAATAAATATTGATTGATTGATTGATTTTTTGACTCCTCTGAGTTTAGAAAGGAGATCTAGGCATTTCACTTAATTATCAATGATAAATATTCACAGATTTCACTAGCTACGTGGCTTTTTCATAGAAAGCCATGAATGGGAAGATTCCTGTAAGTCATTCACTTTTTAAATAACCCTCACTCCTTCTGTTTTAAATTCCTTCTCTATATTCTAAATTGATTCCTCCTGTCTCAACCCAGTATATGAAAAACAGCTGGCTGTGTCTCTTTGTACCTTTCTTTGAATGATGCTCATTCAAAGACCATCATAAGGCCAAGCCTTTTTCTTCTTTCCAAACTAAATAATTCTGCCATTTAAAAAAAAATTCTACCATTTTTAACACTTAGTAAAGCTCTGTATGCCTATTCTTGAAATCTTTCTCTGGACTCTGCATCCTTTTCCAGTAGAACTTTTTGTCATGTGCTAATGTTCTGTATCTGTGATGTCCAATACAGCAACCCCCAGCCATATGTGTGTAATGAGTACTTGAAATGTGAGGAACTAAGGGACTTAATTTTAAAATTGTATTTAATGTTGTTTATTTACTTATTTTTAATATTTATTTATTTCCGAGAGAGAGAGATGGAGACATAGACAGAGTATGAGTGGGGACACAGAATCTGAAGCAGGCTCCAGTCTCTGAGCTGTCAGCACAGAACCAGACATGGGGCTTGAACTCATGAGCCGCGATATCATGACCTGAGCCAAAGTTGGATGCTTAACCGACTGAGCCACCCAGGTGCCCCAAATTATATTTAATTTTAATTAAAATAAAATTTAAGTATCCACATGTGGTTGGGCGCCTGGGTGGCTCAGTCGATTAAGCATCCGACTCTTGACTTCCCTAGTTCGTGAGTTTAAGCCCCATGTCTGGCTCTGTGCTGACAGTGTGAAGCCTGCTTGGAATTCTCTCTCTCTCTCTCTCTCTCTCTCTCTCTCTCTCTCCCTCTGCCTTTCGCCTGCTCGCTCACTCTCTCTCTCTCAAAATAAATAAACGGACCTAAAAAATTTAAAAAATTAAAGTAAATATCCACATGTGGTTAGTGGCTACTGAAATCACACTATTCTTTTGGAAGCTGTGGAATATTCCGTATACTCTGAGGCATAAGCATATTTTACTTACCAGTGGTGACCCATATTAAATATGAAATAGTATATTATTTTTAAAGTTTCTGGGGAACAATGTTCCAACACATTTTTTACAGCAAATGTTGAAGTTAGATTGTCTTAAACTTGACTTTAATTATAAAATTGATGTTAGAACATTAATTAGCAGTATAAAAATCTTTTTGTTTATGGAAGAAGCTGACATTAAGAATCTTTATTTCTGCATTGTAAAAACTTCTGTGATGTTCTTCATATATGGCTTGATATCTTCATATATGTAATTGATATCTTCTTGATGAAATGAAATATATATATAACTATTTGGTTTTCCTATTTTTTTAAAGTAAATGCCATAAAGACTAGATTTTCCTCAGATACCATTTAATGATGCTATGTTTAAACTTCTTAACACTAATGAAATCCCTTGATGCTATACTTGTTTTCAATTTCAAGGTGAAGGATGTGTATTACTTAGAGACAACTGGAGGCATTTAAGAGTCAACCTCACATATCTGGGTCATGGTTCGGTCATGATATCCAATGTGCTTTCTGATTGAAGCACTTCTTCATTAAACAAGTAAGCAAGATTTATTACAGATTTAGTTCTCAAACACATTTTCCTGTTTCCAAATATTTCATTTCTGATTTGGGGTATTAAAATGAGTGCTACCTTTGTTTTGTTTTGTTTTTTTAAATACTAAATGTCTTGATTTAAGAAATGAGTGTCTATATTTGCTAGCTTATTTAATTGAGCTCCACATAATACTCAGGTTCCAAAACTCGTTTATGCTGAGTAAATTGGATATAAAATATAAAACCAATGCCTTTTACATTGAAATGTTAGGACTAGTCCTAGTCACAAAGCGTGCTTGTACATTTCTATACCACTTCTAATACCTAAGCTTTATTTAGGACAGAGATTTAAAAAAAAATTAAGGGCAGTAAAAGCCTTCCAGATGCATCTGTGTTATATCTCCCCTAAATAGGAAGCAGAACATATGGTTTATGAAATAAAGGGAATAGTGGACCATCATAATTTTAGGATTCCTTGAATATACCATCCCAAAGCCTCTTTTATTTTCCTTTTCCCCTCTTCATGGAATTAGCAATCTCTGACTCAATATGGCAAAAGTATAACTTTTAAAGAAAATTAGTAGTAAAGAATATAGTGCTTCAATAGCATTGAAATATCATTTAAATTCATTACCCAAGCTCATTACCCAATGTTAATAAACTAGGGGTAACACGTTTTACAACCATGTCTCTTTCAATCTCTCTGTGACACATGCATACACACATGTGTGCGATAAAGATACCAGCTTTAGCAAAAGTCACTTCTCTCATACAGGATCTAATCCCCCTTTGTTAGAATGAAAAGACTGGAGTAAAACCTCGGTAAAATAAACATGCTGTGTTGTTTTTGTAGAGTAGGAGTCTTCATATAAGTAGGATATCCCCCACCCTAGTACAGAAGGTGGTATTGCTCAAAGTTACAAATTTCATTGGTGCTAGGACAACTGAAATTTGGACCCCACTGCTCATAAATGTGAGACATTTTTCACTTAACTTCTTTTTTTTTAAATATTTACCTATTTTTGAGAGAGAGAGACAGAGTGCGAGCGGAGGGCGGGCAGAGAGAGAGGGAGACACAGAATCCGAACAGGCTCAGGCTCTGAGCTGTGAGCACAGAGCCCGATGCGGGACTCGAACTCATGAAACTGGAGATCGTGACCTGAGCCGCAGTTGGACGCCTAACCAACTGAGCCACCCAGACGCCCCCACTTAACTTCTTTCATGGTGCATGCAAATGATGTCTCATGTGTTGTGATGAACAGTAAACATGCAAACGACTGTGTTTGCCCCTGTCAACAGTGAAAATAAGAAATTTATTAGAGAGTTTCCCCATGAATATTCCAAATTTAATTAAATGAAATCCATTAGAAAGTGTGCCAGAGATGGCAAAGAAGGAAACTAGGGTGTATATATATGGTATCATATATAAATGGTTGATAGTCATATATATATATATATATAGTCATATATATATATATATATATATATATATATATATGGTTGGTGAGATGAAGTAACCACTAATACACACATACACATACATACTCATATTATATATACACATATATATACATATATACATATGTACATATATATACATATGTATGTACGTATATGTACATATGTATATATGTATATGTATATGTGTGTGTGTGTATATATATATATATATTTTCATTTCGGAGTTGAGAATTTACAAATACCAGCATCCTTTGCATGTGCTAATACATGGTCATTTTTTTTACCTCGCTAATCCACACACACATACACGCTGATACACACACATGCATGCACACACACATAACATCTTCATCTATAAGGTTTTCTCTTACTGTAGTTCTTAATTTTTTGACTCATAGAATTCTCATATGGATCTTTCTTTGTATATATATCTTGTGTTTTCATATCTTTCCTGAAGTCTGACCAGGCACCTCTCTTCTGGAACTTGAGAGGGCTTTCAAGGGTTTCACTACATCTCGTACACTCAACAAAGGTTTACTGAGCTGAAATTTTGTATCTCCTAAATAAGTCAAAATAGTGCATTTTCCTCTAGACAATTTTAAATTTAAAATGCCTTAAGAGAAGAATCTGAAAGATATTTTTTCTTTATTTGGCAAATTTTATTCTACAATATTTAGCTTCCATATTGTTAGTCTCAAATGTATCCTTAAGTGCAGAAAAAATTTAGACCCAGTAGTATATTTACATTTTATTAAGCAGAAGCAGGTGTTAAATGTTTCCATCTTAGGAATAGAAATAATATAGGCGTTATTTAGTAAAAACTAATACAGTATTTAAATCACTCTGAAGAGATTTATCTGCTTCCTAAAATTTAGGGTGATTTTAAGTCTTTTTAGTCTTGCCAAAAGTTTGCTGACTTATTCATCTTTTCAAAGAAACAACTTTTGGCTTCGTTGAAGCTCTCTATTCCATTTTTTTCTTTCTATGTCATGATATTCTGCTCAAAATGGCATTATGTCATTTCTTTTACTTTGCGGTTACTATGATTTTCTTCTGATTTTTTATTTTCCTTTTTTAAGTTTATTTATCCATTTTGAGAGAGGGAGAGTGAACGAGAACAAGCGGGGAGGGCCAGATAGACAGGGTGAGAAAGAATCCCAGGGAAGCTCCAAGCCCAGCTTGGAGCCCAACTTGGGGCTAGATCTCACAACTGAGAGTTCATGACATGAGCTGATATTGAGTCGGATGCTTATCCAAATGAGCCACTCTGGCACCCCTTCTCTGATTTTCTAAAGTGAAATTTTAATTGATTAATCTTCAGATTATTTTGCCTCATTTCCTTTTTATCCCTTTTTTCACAAATTAAAATGAAAAAAAAAAAAACCATGATTAGCAAAATGGAAACAAATGCAAAATACTTGTTACATGAGTTTGGGAAGCAGAGAAGATAAATAAAATATAAACAAACACAACGTGTAATTGAAAACATAAATCTAAACAGTCCAATGATGAGACATAGGCACAAGCAAATGTAGATGAATCTCTACAAACATACAATGAGCAAAACAAACAAAAACTCAAGCACCAAACGAACCTTCAAAGAAACAAAATTTAAAAGAGCCTCAAATTTTTATTCCACAATAGTAAATGCCAGAGGACAACAAATAAAACATCTTCAGGAGTTTGAAAATCTATTTGTTTTAAAATCAGAAGAAAAAAACTATTTTAAATGGAATGTGAATGTAACAAAGAATGATAACAACGAGCAGAATGAATCGTAGAAATAGCCAAGGTGTAGTGAAACAAAATAAACTCTTCTACTAATTTAGGTTGGAGATAATAAGACCTAAACTATATATAATTAGCAAATATAGGAAGGAAAACAAAAGCTTGAGAGTCACTGAATATCATGAACTAGTGTCATAGGGCATAATAGAGTTAGTATAAATCCTAAATTATGAATCATTTAGCTCAGCCTCAGCATACCAAATGGTAAATGGGACAATTACACCAAACTCATTTTGTGAGATAATACTATTATTTCCTGCATATCTATTTCTTCTATCTCACATGAGATAATATGTGGGAGGAAGCAGTGTGAACTTCCGAGCTATGTTCTAATATCAGGTATTATTCATGATTGCCTTTTTTTTTTTTTTTAAGTAGGCTCCAGACCTACTGTGGAGCCCAAAGCCAGGCTTGAACTCACGACCCTGAGATCAAGACCTGAGCTAAGATCAAAAGTGGGACACTTGACTGACTGAACCACCCAGGCACCTGTTATTCATGATTGCTTTTATTACTAAAGGTGAACAAAGAGGATTTGGCAACTCCTTTTATCTAGAAAGTAAGGAAGAGGAAACTCAAAAATTATTCCAGGATCCTAGGTCTAAATTCTGGAGCAAAAAGCACTATTTCAAAAAAAGACTGGGCTTATCATTTATCTTCTTTTTGAATTCAAGGCATTAATAATAAAAATGTAGATATATGAAAAAGTGGCAGAATTAAAGGAGCAAAACAATTCCCTATTCTACAGATGTGTTAACATGAAGAGCATTTTGTGCTGGAACATTTTAGTGGAGGTAGAAATGCTGAAGTTAAGTAAGCAACTATAAATGTAAATGTGGAACTTGAAAGACAACTTGGATTTGCTATTACACTGCCATTGAATTTTTAAAGTTCATCATTATTTAAAGATTTAATCTACTTCCTCACTTTTTAGGTACAAAGTTTAGGTAAAACATCAGATTTAGAGATAAAAAAAGATGCTTAATAAATGAATGAAACAAGATGAATAAAATACAGCTTCTCATTAGTTTAAGTCTTGAAGTTAGATTTTTTGTTGTTGTAGTTTGTTTTTGGGAGACAGTGCAAAGTAAAAATAGAAAATCAGGATCCAATATTAGGCAAACTTGATTAGGCGGTCCATGAAAATAATATCAAGGAAAATAAAATGAAGCAGTTGTAGTGGCTGGAGTATAAGCAAAGCATTATAAGAGACAAGATGAGGCAGTTGCCAACGGATGCTCAATAAAACCAATAATAGGAGAAAAGTCAAGGGGAAAGAGAATATTAAATTTAAAAAAAAAACCTAATTTTGGAACAAGGAAATCATTGGCAACCCTAGGGAGAACAAACAGAATATTAAATAAAAAAAAAACTATTTAATTTTGGATCAAGGAAACCATTGGCAACCTTAGAGAGAACAATTTCAGAAGAGCAGTGTTGATGGAAGCCAGTTGGCAGATAGTTAAGGCAGTGGGAGAGTGGAGAGGAAACAAAAGCATCAATCCTTGAAGAGATATGGATAATTTTTCAAGTTGGTATTCTCAAATCCCTGCCACAGACCCTAGCATTAGTGTGGGAATACCAAAAGTATTTTGAGGTAAATTGAATTGAGTGTGAGAGTTCAAGATGATGTTTAAAAGTTAGGAAAGCAGAAAAAAGATGAGGTAACACAATGGGTTAGGGCCCCAGAAATGGTACGAGTCATTGTTGACATAGACCTGGGATCTTGAGCCAGTTGTTGATAGATCAGAGTATTGTTGCATAAGGAGGCTCGAAGATTGAGGCTAAAGATGATACAAAGACCAAAGTTTCCAGCAAGCATCTGGACAACAGGTGGGGGATTCCCCCAAGGTGGTATTATGCTAGTCTTCTCCAGCTAGTAAATTCCTTATACCCTTTCGTCTGCACTAAAGCCAATCCCTAGGCAGGAACAAAGAAGACGTGGAGACATAGAGATAACAGATGATACATCTTGGGAAATTGAATTCAAAGAGAGAAAAAGAGAAGCTGAAACAAAATTTGTAGTTAGTAGAAGAACATTTGGGCTAGGATGGGGGTTTATAATTGGTACTGAGATCTAAAGAAAATCAGAGAGAAATGGAAAGAAAATATAAGATGAATGAGAACTCTCTTCTTCCCAGAGCTAAAGAGGAAGAACAAGAAGAAAGGTATAAGAGAAAAGCTGTCAAGTTGATGATGAGGAAAAATACTGAATTCATATCAGAAAACTTAAATCTCCTCAAGTAACAACATATTGGGCCATCTGACGACAAGACATGTCAAAAGAAAGTGACAAAATTGAAGATATCAGAACAGAGTTGTTCCTATAGAAGAATCATAAAGTAAACAGCAAAAAAAATAATAATAATAAATATTTTCCCACCATTTAAAAAAATGGGCCAGGAGCTATTTTGTATTATGCATCATGTATCGTAACAAGTGGGCGAAGAAAGCAGTGAGAATGATCCAAGAATGGGATAGTAAAACACATGGCATTTGAGTTAGCCATGTCAAATTAAGTCATAATAGCTGAATGACCTCTTGCCTTCATCTGACTTGTTCTTAAATAGCCAGGATTTAAGATTTTCGCGTTAGTGTCTATGTGCATCACTGCCAGTTAAACTTCCTATATGTGGTTTATTTATGAGATAGAGACTTCCAAATATGAAAGCATTGCTATTCTGGTAGTTCTCAACAAACAAACTTTTCAAAAAAGAATAGCCTGGATTAGCAAAATATTCCTGGCCATCCATGTGATGAAATACAATGTATAGCTATAGATCTTTATTTCAAAAACATCTCTATCTAACATGTTTTACATAGAAGTTCATCCATGATGTCCTAATTTTAATTTAAAAACTCTGTGTTATCTTAATTTTTATTTCAAATTTTCAACTTGCTATTCCAGGTTTCTGTGTTTTTTTCCCCCTTCACTGATACCAGATTTCTTCCAATAAATTCTTGCTTTATTAGTTCCTGCATAACTGTTATGCAGGAATTGACACTATTTTGTTATCATGCTTCTCCCATCCTTTAGTTTTTGGAATTTAATAGTTTGGTATTTTTTTTTAAATTACAGATTCAATAATATTCACACCTCAGTGCTAGGTGTGGGAGATCAACAGGGCATAAAAATATAGAGTTCCAGATCACGTGGATCTGTCTAGTAGGAAAGACAGATGGTAATAGCATAATAATACAGTCCTATTTTCATTGAGTAATTAAAGGCAAGTAATATAATAATTTTCCTCTTTGATCTCCTAAAAAGATGATAAGGAGAACACAGAAACTGTTAACTACAATGGGTAATCATATCACATAATATACACAATATACAATATCTAAAACTGTATATATATATGAATACCTATAATATGGTTAATAATTATATATAAATGACATATAACTGTTAACTTTATATGTATGCTTATTATAAGATAGATAATTTTACATTATAGCTATGTATATGTATTAATATCTCATATAATAGATAAAATAATGTTATATACATATACATATAGGTATGTGCATTATTTATGTGGACATATATGACATTAATTTAGTCTAAATTATGAAATTTATTAGCATCTTTAGATTTATCTGTATATAAATTATTCTGGTGCGAACATCCATTTTCTACCTTTTACCCAAACTGAAATATTTAGTGTCCAAATCTCAACAATAGTTTGACCCTAATTACGCTATTCTTCTCCAACATCTCAAGGCTTTACCTCCTGTTGCTTTTATTGTTATTATCCACCTAAACTACCTCCCTTAATGTCATTTATTTCAGAACCTGCTGCTTTAGCATACATTCCCTTCATTCAGAAGATGCCCTGCACATTTTCACCCAGAGACATCAACACCAACATGTCACTCTTGTGTGTAGACACGTAAATAAATGTAAATGTTAACAGGTCCACCTGTTCCAAACCCACCTCATATCTTTGACAACTTTTCTTTTATTATATACTCTCATACCTTCCTGCCTTTTCTTTTTCAATTCTTTTACGATGTTGGCACTTAATGATACTATTCTTCTTAAACTGTTGGCTTTACTTTACCTCTCTTTCTTTCATACTCTTTTCAGTTCTTAAGAATGTTGGTTTTAGGTGATAGTTGTTATCTTGAAAGAGTCAACTTCTCTGAATCCCAGATTCCTCAGCCTGTAAAATGTGGATAGAGATATCTGGTTTGGAGAATACTGTGAGAATTAAATTGAATAATATGTGTATGCACTCAGGACAATGTTCAACATTATGGTTATGGTGACTATCTACATTTAATATTTCAATGTAGAGCTTCTTCTAGACTTCCAAACAGTGTCTCTCCTTCTCTCTTCACTGTGGCACATAACTACCTAAAACAGCTAAGTCCTCTTTGTATGACCTGACTTGTCTTTTGTCCTTTACTTTTTAAATGTTTAGCTTTTTCTTTCTAAGATGTTGACCTGAATAAATATTGCCACAACAAAATACCATCCTGGACCTGATTATTTTCTTCTTGGGCATAATTAGTATTTCCTTAATTTATTGACTTAGCACCTGGACCAATTATCTTGTTTTGTTAAAGTAAGAGCTAATCAAGGCGAGAAATAGGAGTTCATTCTCTATTCAGGCCAGTTGGGGTTGCACTGAAAACACATTTCTTTCATGGTCACAGATGTGCCCCCAGGCCTGACCATCTGCTTAGCAAATGAGTAGAAGCGCCAGGGTAAGCCACCCTGGACCATATTATACAGACCAGTCCCAGCACTCAGCATTCTGGCCCACTAATCGCTGCATCATCATATTTAAAGACTAGAGCACAGCTGAGCAGATGTCTTGGTTGTGATCCAGGAACAGTACCAATGGAGGGGTGAGGAAAATAAAAGCCTAGACAAAGTGGCATCCAACAGGGAACCTGAATATACTGATATAGATGTGCCTTTTATCACAAATTATTTTAAAAGACTAGGCAATTTTTATCTTTAATGATTCTTCAGGGGTTCCAGTAGGAAAGACAGATAGTCTTTCTGCAAGAGGTTCAAGTGAACATCTATTTGAAATTTTTATCCTAAGCCAATTTTATGTGGTGATAACTTAAAGTGTTGCATATAATTTTGGCAACACTTTAAGTTTCAAAATGGTGTGCTCTTGGTTGCTATGTCATGACTTGTCTGATCTGGAAGATTTTTCACTAAAATTTTCACTGAATTAAAGAATTTGAATTATAGCCCTGAAAGGGGGACTTTGGCAAGCAGTGGAAGGGATCTCCAACCTCTCGATGCCTTCTGAATTCTAATTAGGCAAATATAAAGTGGTTCTGTGTCAGAGCAAGTTTCCCAAAAGACAAAGCTGCCGCATTAAATCAAAAAGCACAAATGTCAGCACAACTCTGAGACACTGGAGTTTCCAATAAGAAAAAAACTCATTAAATGAATGGTGCTTTTCACAGTGTTCTGTTTTTAGTCCCCGTCAGTGAAAATTATGAGAATCTGTTTTTTCAAAGGGAGAAAACAGAGGTGTTCACAGATGAATAGCGAATGTATATTTGACACTTTTATCTTCCAGGGACAGTTTGATCAAGTTACTAGTTTATTATCTTTGAAGTACTAATGAGATTTTTCCTTACAGAGGAAAGTATTTTTTGTTCATAAGAATTATCAAAGTTTTTTTTTTTAATTACATATATAGTACCTACTACTTTTGGCACTCAACAATTAAGTCAATGGTCAGTGAGCTTATGGAAGTGGCATTCCAAGTCATTAATTCACTATAATTTCAGATTTCTTGAGCCAGAGATATTCTTTGATGATTAGGAGATCTATTTATATAATGTCAATATCATTGTAGACAAGCAATAATGATTTAAAAAATTGTTTATGACAGTTTTTTTTAATTAAAATAGAATAAAGTCAGCCCACATGAATTTTGATTTTACTTTTCTTTGTAAAAGTTGCTGGAGAAAAATCACCCCTTGAGGGAGTCGTTATGAGTCATATTTCTCTGTTCTGTTTTTCCTGGGATAGCTGCTGGGAGCAGAGGCTTTCAAGAGGGACCATAATGCTGTGTTTTCTGGAAGCAGTGAGTGTTTTATTTCGTCTTTGCATCCTCTGTGCCTGATACACAGGAGGTATTTAGTGATGGTTGTTCAAGAAATAAATCTACTTTGGAGGTATTCTTTTCAGGTATGGTTGTAGTAAGGTACTATTGTATTGAATTATATTTTTCTCCCATTTCACTGTGGCCTTGCTTATCTTTGCAACCCCACCTCCATGAAGATATGAGTGAGACCATCAATCATGCCTTTATTTTATCAAACACCATTAACTCAACCCAATGTCTGACCAAATACTAAAGCTCACGGATATGCTCTTAATTAGAAATACAGAATAATAATAATAATAACAATATTAATATTAATAATAAAGGAACAGAATATTAAACCTCCAAGCACTCATCCTGAAAACAAACCATAACTCTCAAATGTCTAGTATGTATGAAAGTTCCAAATGTTAATAAAGTATTCATGAAAATGGATATATTAATTTTTTGTAATCAAGACAGCTAAGTAAAGAAATTTTTTCATGGGTTTAGCCCCAATATTTAGAAAAGCTGTAATCCTTAAAAATCTTAAGGGCATTATGAATTTTTTAGCTGCATTTTTCTACTTTCTATCTCAATGTTTACAATTATTTTTATATTTATAGTACTTCAAAGAGAATTTAAAAGATTCTTTTATCCTTTTATATTATATATAAACTTTGTACCATACCTCAGATCCTATGGGCAATGAAGATGTTATAAATATGTATATGGGATTTAAAAAATTTCCTGATTGCTGTCTCTGTATGGAATACAGTACCTAGCACATAAGTGTCTAATGAATCTTTTATAGTAGAACTAAACTGAGAAGCTCTATGTCTGAAAATAGAATTGAAGGGAAATTGAAGTGGTGGAAATACTTATTCATAGACTATAATATGTAAATGAGGGCCACAGTCCATAAACCCTTGCAGTAAAGTATGATCCACTGGTGAAAAAGGACAGACAAGAATAATGTCATTAGTAGGACTATCTCATTTTGAACTGAGATAAGGGAAATAATGTATCAAGGTAGCCACATCTTGCTTCAGAAGTAAAGGGAAGTTGAAATAAGAAAAGCCCATTTTTGTTTGGGAGATAAAAGAAAGTGAATCAATTTGTGAATTCTAGAGGACTACATGAGTTAAACATTGCTATACTCTAAAATACTCTGGTAAAGTGTTTGACTTTGAATTCTTCCATATGCTAAGGGATGATGTGTTGCTTATTCTTAATAGTTTGATTTGTGTCACGAATGCTGTCTCAGGCATGACTCACTGATAAAATGAAATTAGAGGAAAATAAGATTTCCAGCTTCAATGAAACTATCTCTCAGGATCTACAGGTAGGTCAAGGAAGTTTCCAAATCAATGTAAGATTTGATTGTGTAATTTTTTTATGTTCAGTCTTTCTATTATTGATATTTTCAGGAGAAAATTATTTAAATGAAACAATATGTTGGCTTTCTGTAATACATTTGAGTCTAGTATATAAATCAGGGAAACCCTTGATTCTTTCCAGAGATTCTTGATTAAATAAATTGATAAATGTGGTCATCCTGCTTAATTTAAGGTTAATATTTTAAGGCACAGGAAAAAGGTAAGGAAATCTTAGTTTAACAGAATATCAAAAGAAACTATTATCTGTCTCAAAAAGATACCTATATTCCTATGTTCATTGCAACATTACAACAGCCGTGGTATGAAAACAACTTAAGTGCCCATCAATGGATGAATGGATCAAAACTACAAAGCATTATTCAGTCTTAAAAAATAAGGAAATTCTATCATTTGAGATTGCTGGATTAGCCTAGAGGGTAAAATTTCAAGAAAAATAAACTAGACAGAGAAAGACCGATATATGCATGGTATCACTTATATGCAAAAGCTTAAACAAAAAAAGAAAAAGAAAAAGTTGCTCATAGAAACAAAAAATCGAAAAGTGTTTGCCAGGGGCTGGGAAGTGGGAGAAATAGGGAGAAGCTGGCAAAAGGTGGTTTGCAGCCTCAAGAAGTTCTCCAGGCAAAATTTGAAAATGGCTCTCACACACAAAAGGCAAGGAGAGATCAAAGAGGCAGAACTCTTTGAATTGTTAGGTGGCAGGTTTAAAGAGTAAAGGAACTCATATATACCCGAGTCTTGTCTTGGGTGACCTCAGGATAAGATCTCTGCACCCCTACCTGCCAGAATCTTCCTCTATATAGAGGCTTTAGTTGGATTCAATCACATGTATTGTCCAGGTAGTCTCAACACATTTGCTCTCTGAAGGCTGTGTTCTTGACATGGCTTCCACCATAGAAACCGTGAGAAGAATGTCCATTTCAAGGACAGAAGAGTTGCCTGCCTTTAGTTCTTGAGTCAACCAGTTAAAACATGCTCTTGATCACCTCCTCTGACAATAGGGTACAAACTTTGTTATAAGATGAATAAGATGGTGATCCAATTTATAACATGGAGACTATAGTTGGTAACACTATGTTGTATAATTGAAATTTCCTAAGTGTAGAAATTAAGTCTTCTCTCTCTTCCACACACACACACACACACACACACACACACACACAAAGGAAATATGTGAGGTGATGGGTATGTGAACTAACTCCAAGGGGCAATATCTTTTCACAATGTGTGTGTGTCTCAAATAATCACATTGCATGCTTTAAATATGTTACAATTTTATTTGTCAATTATACATCAATAAAGCTAAAAAGAATTGAGTCCCAGGATCTATTCGGTAAACCTTAGAACCATTACACTCAGTGACAAACAAAGCAATTACAAAGGAAGAACCAACAAATGCAAACGAGATTTTTTTTCAAACTTTACATGGTAATTAAGTAGTTCTTATACATTAGTATGAATGAGGAGTCTGTTTCCTTGGGGCTATATTGGACGACATGTTTTCAGAAGCATTCATTTAAAAAGTCATTATAATGGGGTGGCTAGGTGGCTTAGTCAGTTTAGCGCCTGACACTTGATTTTGGCTCAGGTCATGATCCCAGGGTTGTGGAATTGAGGCCCGTGTCGGCTCCGTGCTGAGCGTGGAGCCTGCTTAAGATTGTCTCTCTCTCCCCTTGCCCCTCTTGCCCACATGCTGTCTCTCTCTTTAATAAAAAGTCATGAAATTGAAATGATCCTTTATTTCTGAACCCTCCTTTTATCTCATGGTCTCTTAGCAGTAACAGGATTAAAATTAGTGTGTAACGTTGTTTTTTCCTGTGGAGATGATTGTTCAAAAGGTTAGAGACGTTAATGGGCTGTTCCAGGTTGAGTTTCTCTTGGATCAGCCAAGTTTGCTCTAAGTTAAGTATTCACAGTCTCAGTCCCCATCTAGAGACACAAGATCCCAGTCACAACAGTCTTACAATAATAACATTAAAGCTAAACATAAAATTATAATATAATTAGATAATAAATAATGATTACAGTCAAATGATCTGCTTCATTTAACCCTCCTATTAATCATATGAGATTTTGACACCCGTTTTACATTTGAGCAAATCGAGGCTTAGAGGGTTTACGTGAACTGCCAGATGATATAGAGCCAGAACCAGATTTGAACGAAGTTTGTAAAATCCAAAATCCATGTCATGAATCCGTGCGCTAGTGTTTCCCCTACTTAAAATGTGTGTGGGTATATTTTCATGTGTTTTGAGAATTCTATTTGAGTGAATACGTATGGCTGCCATTAATTCAACATTTTCTAATGAAAGAAGCAACAATTGGCCCATATTGTAGTAAAGTGAATTATTTTGCATTCACTATTTTCCAAAATACTTATTGATCAAAATAGCCTGGTCATTCTGTGGAGCACTGAGGGTAAAGGAGAAATTAAGCACACAATAATACCTTCCTTGTGGAGTGTGCATTTTGGTAAGTAATGGAAGACAGACAACAAATAGTAAGTTATTAAAATGCACGGAATGGAACATGATGGTAACTGATGGAGAAAAAAGACAAATCAGGGCATAGGAAGGAGATGCATGAGGTTATGGGGTTACAATTTAAAAAGGATGCTTCATAAGAAGATGATATTTAATCCAAGAACTCAGTGAGTAAATAGAACAAAGTGAGCCTTGTGATCCTCTGGGGAAAGAGCCATGCAGGCAGAGGCCATGTAAGGAGGAGAGCCTGAGCTGCTGGGACCTGCTGTGTTCAAGGAATAGCAAGGAAGTCAATGTGCTGAGGGCACAATAGGCAGGGTGAAAGCAGTGGGAGAGATTGGGTGGGGATTTGGAGGCTGTCATAGGAGTTAGTTTCATTCTGAGTGGATCAGAGCCACTGAATACATACATACACGCATGCACACATACATTGTGTGTGGTGTCCGAGGACAAGGTTTGGAGAGGATATATTACATTTGTATTTATTTGTAGCCCATATTTATTTATTTTTATTACATGTTTTTATATATAAAGTATATAGCTTTAGTACCATATAAAGTGCAAGCCATTAATATAATTCCTTTGTCCAGATAAATGGTACACTTAAAGATTGTAATTCTTTTCAATGAAAACATACACTTTTTTTAAAAATGACCATTGTTTATTCACGGTCACTTTATTAGATATTCCATTAAATTATTTATGATTTTTACCACAATGATATATTCAGTATTTCCCTTGGTATATAAGGTGAACTATTTTATTTATTTATTTAAAAAATTTTTAAATGTTTATTTATTTTTGAGAGAGACAGAGTGTGAGTAGGGGAGGAGCAGAGAGAGAGGGAGACACAGAATCTGAAGCAGGCTCCAGGCTCTGAGCTGTCAGCACAGAGCCCCATGCAGGGCTCAAACCCACGAACCCCCTGAGATCATGACCGGAGCCCAAGTCAAAGGCTTAACCAGCTGAGCCACCCAGGCGCCTCAAAAGTGAACTATTTTAGATTTCATAATTCTAAAGTATGTTTTCAGTCCTTAGTCTGGGAAATTACATGGGAGTCCATTTCTCCCCAACAACCTTATTCCTATTTAGGTCCTAATTAGGGACTTCCCTAAATCCCTATTTAAAGTTTTCTATTTGCATATTGAAGACAGTATAGATTGAGGACTTTGAAACAATTTCAACTTCAGTCCTCTGTCTCTGCATTCTCTGTATTTCATGGACTGCTTGAGGCTGATTTTGTGTGAAAGACTCCCAACTGTTATTACTTTGTTGGAGAAAGCAAGAGGAAAAAAGAATGTCTTAAATTAATTTTTTAGACCATACTTAGTCCAGATTTTCTTTCCTTTCATATCCTCTCTGCTTTTTGGTATTATTGAGGTTCTTTAAATAAGGCCTTGAGCTACTCATTGCTAGTGATTCAATACCAAGACTTTTTGTTAAAGGATTTTATTTTGGTTCAAGGAAAAGAAAACTACGAAACTGGTAATTCTCTTTTGAAATATCGTATCAGTGAAAACCAACAAATGCCAGTTTTCAACGTTAATAAAAGTTCAAGTAAGAAAACAAAATTTGCGTAGATAACTTTTTATCTGAAGCATTTCAGCTTTAAGTTAGCATGCTTTTAGGTAAAACTACATTTTATTTTCAATGCTTTCATATTTAATTTCATTAAAATGGAATGATTTTAATATCTATTTCCTTCAAATTAAATA
The DNA here is from genome assembly GCF_014898765.1 of Herpailurus yagouaroundi. Classification (NCBI taxonomy): domain Eukaryota; kingdom Metazoa; phylum Chordata; class Mammalia; order Carnivora; family Felidae; genus Herpailurus; species Herpailurus yagouaroundi. Next base: position 29,510,615 of record NW_024412413.1, on the reverse strand, counting down.
TTAATTCCAAATCCCCATTCTGTGTGTATATATATATATATTTTTTTTTTCAAAATATGTCCCTATTCAACACAATTGCATGTTTTTATTTTGGATATTTCCTATTAAAAAAATCAAACTAGCACATGTACTCATTTAAAACTCATTTTACATTGCTTCATTTGTCTTGTTTTCTGAGCAGAGCTATGGCAAAAGCATGGGGTCATTCTCCACTCACATGCTTTGTATATGTGAACAGCTTTTTTTTTTTTTTTTCTTTTTTTGTAATATAGCAGAAATGTGTGGTCAGTGTTTTGGCCCTTCAGGCACTCATCAGGCACGATGGTTCACAGAAGTGAACTGGGTACCAAGAATTTAAAGTGCCTTGAAATCATTAGATGATTAGCTTTCCCTTGAGTTCTTTGTCACCCTGAACAGATTTTCTGAAGGATCTGTTACAGTCTTCTTCCCCTGGTACTGATCAAGGAAAACAAAAATAGAAACATCATTGAGTACAATGTTGATCTGGAGACTCGCATTGTTTCAAAAGAGAATGCTAGGAAACTGCTACAAAGTACAAACATTTATCCAAGCGTGATGGACAATGCCAATTGTTTTGCCTTGAAATCCAGAGCTTTTCAAAGGCCCTTTCTCAAGTGCACTTGGGCCTTAAATAGTAAACCCACTTTTTCATGTGAAAAAAATGCGGAAGGTATCTCTCAGTCATGCTTATACTGGTCTTATGAAGCAAATAAAACTGCATGTGAATAAAGGTTGATTTAATGTTTGTAACAGTGAGAGTCTATTTTCAATATAAAAAATGACCAGGCTCAGGCAGCCAGTCAAAACTAGAAATGGGATCAACTCTCATTGAAAAAAAAAATCATGAATATAATGTGGACATTTATCATTTATGGCAGTATTCTGTGAACATATGCTATGCGGATTACTGGGTGTAAAATATGAAGAGACATTTTAAGTAAAGATGGATAAAGTAGGTGCATTTATCTTTCTCTTTGAATATAATTGAGATGGTTGAATGCACAGAAAACACAGACCAACCACTTCCCTTGATGTTAAGCATATTTGGATTTTTGGGGCCTGAATAATAATAAACCTCTATAGTAATACCATGAAAAGGGATCTTTTCCCCCTCATTTGTAAAGCTCGTGTTCAAGCAAGAGTATCAATATTTTTTTTCCATAAGTGGTCCATTTAAAAAAAAGTAGTCCTCATATCAATGCCACTTTCAATACAGCTTCTTCTCAGTATTAGCCTTATGAACAAGAAACATGTCCTTCAACCACTCCAATCTTAAAAAAAAAAACAAAAAACCACAAATACACTTTGGTGGTCCAATAAATGAGACTGTGCTGCTGTGATCTGTTTCTTAGGATGGAATAGTGAGGGTTGGCAGTTATTAACAAGTATTGTCATCTCCACAGATGCTACAGATCACAGAGGCTCCTCCAGAGAAGGGCTTTATACTGGCCCTCTGTAACATTTAAATATTTAAAATTTCACATTGCAATAAAAAGCTTATTTCTAAATGAAGTCCATGATCATTCTGGATATAAAGCCTAATGACACTGGCTCAGTCTTCAGGAAGAAGTGAGAATAAATGGGTCCATACAGAATACGAGTCTCATAGGTTTTAGCCAGAGAATGTTTTTGTTATGATTGTGGTTGTGGCTGTAATTATTCCCATTTTTGTCGAGCCTTCACTTATGTGGCGGCTCCAAAAATTGTTTACTTTGGGACCATATTTTAAATTACAATAATATTTAATATAGTGATACTTGAGTACATCCTTTCCCAACCACAAGGTAAAGCTAGTTCCAATGCCTTTGCATTTTTAAAAATATAGTTAAATACCTGTGAATTTCCAATAAAAGTCCTTGTCTGTCCAGTTTGTTAACTACCAAATTAACAGAGAGTTTCAACAAAAATGTGTCCCTGAAATGAGAATTTCTACTTAAATTAGCTACACTTGATCTTAGCCAAAAGGCTGAGAAGCGATTGTACTTAAATTAACTAAATTGTTTATTAATTTGTCTACTTGCTGTAAGAGTAACAGGACGAGATTTTGCTCATGACTCCCATTCTATCAGGTACTGCTAACTTACCAAGTAGCATTTCTGAGGCCTATTACAATGATGTGGAGAACTTAGAATAACTAATAATTGGAGCAAATGTAAATGTTACAGCCTGACTAGCTGCTTCTCTGTTTCAGATCCTGCCTCTAGCCACGCCCACCAAACAAAGAAACAAACAAACAAACAAACAAAAAAAAAACCCAAACTATGTGTGTAACACTAGGAACCTGATAAATCTTAGATTACAAAATGAATTTTCTAATTGGACATTGAGAAATTCTTAGGATTCTTCAGAATCCTTATTTCTAGCATGTGTAGGAAAAGCAGGAACCAAAGGTAGCCCCCATTCCAACCCAAGCAATTTCACTTCTCTCTTTTATATATAGAGAGACACAGCTGCTTTAAATATTGGTTTGTTTGATTTTGAGAGGAAGGAGGGAGGGAGGGAGGGAGGGAGGGAAGGAAGGAAGGAAGGAAGGAAGGAAGGAAGGAAGGAAGGAAGGAAGGGGCTCTATGGGAAGAACCAATTGTCTAGAATATGACTTTTAAAAAAGTTTATTAATTAGCATTCTTAGATCTAAAATCTAGCTTGTGTTACTTTGCAAACATTTGATCTTTTTGTTTGTCTAAGAGCCACATCTTGCCCTCTGAAAAGAATTTTGAAAGAATCAGTAACAATGAATCCTTGTAGTATAAATGAAGCCATTTTGCCTAACTCCAAGGACTGTTTCAAACCCTGAACAGTGGAAGAATTAGTTACTGTGTACTTTAGAGAGAGACTCCATTACTGTTTTTAAACTAACATTATTTTGAAAGTATGTTCTATCTTTAAAGGAAGTTACACAGGGGCACCTGGGTGGCTTGGTCGGTTAAGCGTCCGACTTCGGCTCAGGTCATGATCTCACAGTCCGTGAGTTCAAGCCCCGCGTCGGGCTCTGTGCTGACAGCTCAGAGCCTGGAGCCTGTTTCAGATTCTGTGTCTCCCTCTCTCTCTGCCCCTCCCCCGTTCATGCTCTGTCTCTCTCTGTCTCAAAAATAAATAAACGTTAAAAAAATTATTTAAAGGAAGTTACACAGAAAAAAAAAGCTGAATTGGAAAAAATCATGAAACTGAATCACTAAACAAATAATACCAGATGAAGATACCAATATTAGATTACCTAAAGGCAAACATATATTCTAAATATAATAACAGGAAGAAAACCTTGTTTTCTAGTCACCCAATTTTTATTTTTAATATCTGCTTATACTTGAAAGAATTTCTCTTACTATATTCACCTTTAGAAATCAATCTTTCCAAAACCAGGAATGGGGAAAAAGGAGACCCTCAGCAGTATTTTTAGACCTACTAACTTATCAAAACATCCCATTAGAAACATCCAGACTTTTTCTTTCATACATTGGGTTCTAGTCTAGTAGAAGTCTTTACTGATGACAAAAGTAATACAGGAAATCTGGAAATGTAAAAAGGCCATAAAGACAAAAGGCAAACTCCACAAATTCTGGCACTTTCCCAATATTTTGGTTTATTTCCTTTTTCCAAGTCATTTCATGTGAAGACACATGTACAGACAGACATAAATATAATTTGATTTTTTAGCTCATCACTCCTTAGGAAAAACATGCTGAGCAAACCTATTAATTTGATAATTCTTATCAGCATTGTTACTATTTTAAATTGTTTCTTATCTCATAAAGTGTTAAGCATTGATTCCCAAAAATACTTCTCAAAACAGAAATACTTTGGTTTTGCAGGAGAGCAACCATGGTCATATATGAATGTATTAAGGCTACATGCTAACACTTTATGAATAAGAAAGACAGGGCATAGGCCTGAGAGATTTGCAAAGTGAAAATTGGTGCTTGTTTTATTTCCTTCAAGTTCAGGCTTATAGTGGAAATTAGCTCATGTCTTTAGAATTGTTGCCATTGCTTTAATTCCCGAATGGGCTTTTTACTCTGCACCTGTCAGAGTGATCACTGGAACGTATGACACAATTACAGAGTGTATTATATCTTCTGGAGAGTTAAGACAGATACTCACATTTTTAGGAGACAGAAAGAAAGATATGGATTCAATGAGTAAATTGTTCAACATTACAGAGCAAAGTTAAGTCTTAACCCAATTTCCCAGCACCAAAATGTGTTCACTTTTCACTCTTTGATATTACCTCTTTTATGGGGAGAACCAGAGTCTCACAGTAGAAGCCACATCTACTTATGTGCTAAACCAAATAAAATCAATTTAACATAAACTCACTTTAAAATGCACATTGCTTGAGCTCGTGTATTTCGCTGGTGAAAAATGTAATTTCTAACTGTCTTTACGATAAACTTCAAATACTTTAGGGCCACTGATATTGCAAGTGGTACATATGAGTACGGTAAACAAAGCAGCAGTCCCTTGTTTTGATTTAGTTTATGTTACAGATTTTGAATAGTCAGAAGTGTCGGAGGAAGCCTTTAATTTGCCTCCTGTGTAGCAAATCTAAAAAGAAGAATGCTTTTGCAAACAGAACATTTCTCTCAAAAAATTCCCATGCACAGGTGGTTATTCTGCTTCTTTACGTATTTGCCTGATGAGTCCTGTTTGACAGTCCTCTGTTCTTGACAAAATTAGAAGTGTTTACTCCTGAAAAGAGGCAGAATATACTGCCCCAAAATATATCTTTTACGCATAAGGATTATTTTGAACTTGTTATATATAAAGATAGCAGATATGGGAGAATTTCTGAAAACTTCTGAAAACAGAGAACTTGCCTTTTTGTAAGTGACATTTGTGCTTCCCTATCTATGCCAGGAAGAGGACAATTAAATCTCTAGAAACCTAAACTGGAGAAGATTTGGACTTAAATCTGCCTATCAATCATACCCTTGTTGACTGTGCTTTGCCTGATAACCTCCCATAAAGGGCTCTCCCCATCCTCAGTATCTTTCCTTTGTCATTAGCTTAAGATGCTATTTATTTATCTTCAAGTTTTTATTTAAATTTTAGTTAGTTAATATACAGTGTAATACGAGTTTCAGGTATAGAATTTAGTAATTCAACACTTGGATCACAAGTGCCCTCCCTCATCCCCATCACCGATTTGACCCATCCTTCCACCCTCCTCCCTTCCAGTAACCGTCAGATTGTTCTCTATAGTTAAGAGTCTGTTTCTTGGTTTGCCTTTCTTCCCCCCCACCGCCCGCCATGTTCATTTGTTCTCTTTCTTAAATTCCACATATGAGTGAAATTACATGGTATTTGTCTTTCTCTGACTTGTTTCACTTAATGTAATACTCTAGCTCTGTCCACATTGTTGCAAATGGTAAGCTCTCATTCTTTTTGATGGCTGAGTAATTTTCCAACGTGTGTGTGTGTGTGTGTGTGTGTGTGTGTGTGTGTGTGTGTGTGTATACACCACCTTCTCTTTATCCATTCATCAGTCGATGGACATCTGGGTTCTTGATGGACATCTGGGCTCTCTGCATAATTTGGCTACTGTTGATAATGCTGCTATAAACATTGGGGTGCATGTGTCCCTTCAAATTAGTATTTTTGTATCCTTGTATCCTTGGGGTAAATGCCTAGTAGTGCACTTGCTGGTCATAGGGTAGTTCTATTTTTAGCTTCAAAAAGCTAAAAATACTGTTCTCCAGAGTGGCTGTACCAGTTTGCATTCCCACCAACAGTGCAAGACGGTTTCCCTTTCTCTGCATCCTCACCAACACTTGTTTCTTATGTTGTTAGTTTTAGCAGGTGTGAGGTCATATCTCATTGTAGTTTTGATTTGTATCTCCTGATGATGAGCGATATTGAGCATCTTTTAATTCATCTGTTGGCCATGAAGATGGTATTTAAGGTGATGTTTGGATGACTTTGGATTTTTCTGGATGTCCCCTCTATGTATAGGAGGTATGCATGTTATTAAATTTCTCTTAGTTTTTCTCCTGTCAATCTGTCTTTACAGATTACAGGGGGATGTCACAACCAAAAATCTTGAAGGGGTAGAGGAAAAATTGCTTTTCTTCCTCTATAGTCTTTTCTATCCACTATTTATATTAAGTGCAATCTAACATCACTGTGCCTTTTGCTCTTCTATCCCAGGTACCACTTTTAAATGGAACTTAATTTAAAATAAAATAAGATTACATTTTTAGTATGATGTGAAAAGACTAAAAATTATATTTTTTACTCATGATTGATTGAAAGGGTTCAGAATAAGTCTCCCCAGTGGCATGTGGGTGGCTCAGATGGTTAAGCATCTGACTTTGGCTCATGATCTAGCAGTTCACGAGTTCGAGCCCTGTGTCGGGCTCCTTGCTGACAGCTCAGAGCCTGGAGCCTGCTTCAGATTCTGTGTCTCCCTCTCTCTCTGCCCCTGCCCCTCTCGTACTCTGTCTCTCTCTCTCTCTCAAAAATTAATAAAATGTAAGTTTCCCCAAAATGTGCCAGTTTCACAGGTGAACTAATTTGAGCTGAAGGCAATCGAGACCCTGTAAGCTCAAGAGAACAGTTTCCCCCTCGCTGAACTACCTAGATGGATCTAAATTAGGGGTCTTTCCCAGAATGAGAGTTATTACCAGAGTAAACTTTATCTAAGTGACATCTGAAGAGCTGGGCAAACATCTAATTACCAGACATCTGCTCTTTCTCTGGCCCTTTGATGTGTCTCTTTTCCTATGAGGCTCCAGGTACCTGTCCCATTCTTTAGCTCAGAATGGCACATATACCTTATTTGACCTTCCTGCCTTTGAACCTCTCATGGATGTGGGGCTTCCATACACACAGTTAAATTTGTTTTTCCTCTGTTAATCTGTCTTCTGTTAATTTGATTGTTAGACCAGCCAAAGAAGTGAGAAAGGATGAGTAATTTTTTTTCCACCACAACAATATGATTTTCAAAGAAAATAACCACACACACACACACACACACACACACACACACACACACACA
>NW_024412413.1:29401793-29503590 GCF_014898765.1 Herpailurus yagouaroundi | reverse complement strand
CACACACACACACACACACACACACACACACACACACACACAAGAGGCTTGGTTAAAAAGAAAAGAAAAAGAGACATGTGGATGAGGGTGGTTGTTTAAGGAGACTCTGCCTTATTTCCTAGTACCTGAGCCCATAGAGCTGTCCTATTTCATATCTTTCTGACACATAGTTGTCCCTTAGTTAGATTTTCCTGTACTACCCAGACTACCATCAGTTCTTCTAGTGAATCTTTACTTTGTGTCCAAGAGAGCTAGAGTTGTTCTGCTCACCACAAAGAACACTAACGGGAACAGGGATTACATTACTTTATCAATAAGATATTTGAGATAATGTGTTAAATATTGTAACACAAACATGTGTTGCCTAAAAACTATATCGTTAACCTTAAAAATAAGAACTGCTAGTTCTTTTACTAGCAAAAAGTGGATTTATTCAAGAATAAAAGAGAATTCCAATCTGGGACAAACACGCTGCAGCAAAACCATAGGCAAGTCTGAGGAACAAAGGAGAGGCATGCTTTTTTTTTTTAATGTTCATTTATTGTTGAGAGACGGAGACAGAGTGTGAGCAGGGGAGAGCCAGAGGGAGAGGGAGACGCAAAATCTGAAGCAGGCTTCAGGCTCCGAGCTGTCAGCACAGAGCCTGATGCGAGGCTCGAACTCGGGAACGGAGAGATCACAACCTGAGCCGAAGTTGGGTGCTTAACCGACTGAGCCACTTAGGCACCCTGAGAGGCATGCTTTTTTAAGGAGAAAAGAAATAAGTTGGGAAGACTGTTATGTACTAAAAGTCCACTGAAGTAAATTGGGGGTTTGAAGGATGGTGGCTTTTTATTGGTGCAGCTGTTACTGAAGGAGATGAGGAAAGTATCTCTCTTCCTCTAGCTGGAATAGTATCCACGTGCAAGGTCAATTCTGTGTAAGGTCAAGTTCATCTCTTCTTGTGACTAGGAGTGGGAAGGCGTGAGAGCTCCCCCTGCCAAAACCTCCTGACTCCATTTTAGTGAGGTTTCCCTTTATTAATTTTCATAATATCATAGGTAAAATTGTATATAAAATCATATCCAGTACCTCAAGAATAAATTCCACTTCAACTTGAAGAAGTAAATAAGTTTTTCCTATGAGAAATGATGTAGTCCATATATCTTTATGCTATAGGCATAACTGTAACTGACTCTTGAGCTTTGAAGGGATTTAGAAAAAAATCTTCCCAAAATGTGTCACTTTGGCGTGTAGACTATTTTGAGCTGAAGGCAATCAAGACCCAGAGATTCAAGAAAAATTATTACCTCTCCCCTTAACTACCTAAAATAATTTAGATAGGGGGCCTGGCTCAGAAAGAGAGCTGTTACCATGAGGTAACTTTTTTATATGAATGACTTATCTGTAAGGCAGGGCAAACATACAATTACCAAACATCTCTTCTTATTGTCCTAGGAATCACCCTCCTCCCTTTTTGAGGCCCCAGACCTCTATCCCATTCCTTAGCTGAACATGGCGTATAGGCCTCAATTGTCCAACTTGTCCTTAGGCCTCCTATATAGTGCATAATTAAATTTGTTTTGCTCTGGTTAATCTGTCTTATGTTAATTTGGTTATTAGACGAGCCAAAGAATCTAGAAAGGTTAAATGATTTTTTTTTTCCCTTACCAAAAGCTTGAAATAAGAGGATATGTTTGGAGCAAGGGCTGCTGTGGTTTAGAACCCATGCTAGTTCTAGCAATGTTAGAAGTTAGTGTTCATTGCGCTTTTTCTTAAAATAATAATAAAATAATAATAATTAAGAAAAAAGGCTATAGAGAAAGGACATGCAGACTTTAAGGATTTCTAAATTGGAACGCCGTTGCGATCCTGATTCCGTCTAGTCTTTTGGCTTTGGCATTTCCAGAGCAGCGGAAAATATGCTTTTCATTAAGGGAAAGAGTTATCAGTTATCAGAACTTAAACTAGTAAGTTAAATATTAGCAGCCTTGGCACATTTTTTAAATGATGTGAATAATAATAAAATAATTAAAGTCCTATTTTAGTTTAATGCTTTCTGGCAAAATCAACACAATGTAACTGGATTGAGATTGGGGAGAATGAAACTTGATTTTAATCTAATATTAGTTGGTACAGGGTGGTTTTTTCCCACGCCTTCCCCAACTTCTGGCCCTTACCACCGCCAACATCATCCTCACTTCCCACTTCCATCCCCAAAAATCACTCAGAAAAAGTGAGAAAGCTGACTTGTAGCATCTGAAAGCATTTATCCCCGTTTTTCCCCCGGGGGTTGGGGAAAGCCATGTACAAAATCTGCCACATGAAATATGTACTTCTTTTTTCTTTTAATTTTATTTATTTTTGAGAGAGAGAGAGAGAGTGCACATGAACAAGCGGGGGAAGGGCAGAGAGAGAGGGAGACAGAATCCGAAGCAGACTCAAGGTTCTGAGCTGTTAGCACAGAGCCTGATGGAAGGCTCAAACTCACGGACTGTGAGATCATGACTTGAGCCAAAGTTGGACGCTGAACTGAGTGAGCCACCCAGGTGCCCCTGAAATATGTATTTCTAAGTATAATTGATTCAAAAAAGTGTCATGCAGATTTATGAAGTTTGGGTTCCTTCATAGTCCCTTTTTCTCTAAAAGGGAGCATTTTGATACCTGCTTGCCACTGTGGAGGAAATTTAATAAAATATGGGATTTTCTTTGTTTTACTAAAATATTGGGGTTTTCTCCTATATTCAGTTAAAAATAAGTTTTTAAATTTAGTTTTCATTTTTTTACTTTAGAGAGGGAGAGAGAGTGCAAGCGGAGGAGAGGGACAGAGGGAGAGCATCTCAAGCAGCCTCAGTGCAGAGCCCCACGGGGTCATTGTCACCACCCTGGGATCATGACCTGAGGCAAAATCAAGAGTCAGCCTTTCAGATGACTGAGCCACCCAGGAGCCACCCCCCCCCCCCCCCGCCAAGTTTTAATGAATATGCAAATTAATTATATATGCAAGTTATATTTGCATGTTATAATAATATCACATTATATTATAATACACCACTTAATAAATCACAGGATTATTTTATGAGCACGTGAAGTTATTCAGTTCATCACTTATACTTTTAAATTAATCAAAAGGACTTTATACCTGTAAGAAAAAAATGTAAATGTAATAATAAAAACAGTTTATTACTTCCAACAATTTTTCTTGTTAAAAACATTCCCATTGCTGCTTCATACCATTTTAAAAATTAGAAAGTTTATATATATACAGATGTAGTTAAAAAATATAATGGAAACTGAACTGGTACCCAATATGTGATAATTTACAAAATGTTCTCACGTGTTTTATTTTCATCACTGCAATATGCTATGCAAGTTTCATAGTGCAGTGTGCTAGGCACTGAATTTCCAAAGGCGGGAGGAACTCCTCCCCACCTCTGAAAAAACGAAGATCTGCTGAGAAATGTAGGATCCTGGTGATTCCCATTCTCTGTCCATTCACAATATGCTGTCAGCAACCCTTGTACATCACTCTCCCCCTGGCTTCTCCAAGGTTTGTTGCAAAAGCTGTGAATCTCCTCAAGCCTCTTCACTCAGAGTAGATAAAGGTATCTCACACTTTTCATAGAACCATGCCAAGGGTAGCTTCTCTCTTCCAATGCTCATGTGTGCATCAAGACTTTCTTCTCTTAACTATGATGGGAGTCTCCTTCTTTCTCCCAGATTTCTCCATATGTACCATATTTTCTTTATTATTTTTAATCTCTGTTTTATGGCTTTTTACCTTCAGCTTAGATGATCCGAACTACCCTTTTGGTTATAAACGCTGCCTCACTCTCACTGGGTTATTTGAGGTTTCTCTCGGCCTTCCCTCAACCACCAAGAAAGAGGGGTGTGGGTGTGGGCAAGAACAAACCGCAGTCACCAGGTGCGCTCACTTGGACTATGGTGCTGTATCTTCGGAATGCAGGATTGAGCAATGTGTTCTTCACACATTCAGTAGCAGTATGGCAGCACCGTGGCTCTCCTCCTTCCCTGCCCTCTCTCATTCTCATTCTCCCTCTCCACTCACCTCTCCTCCGCCCCCTCTCCCACTGCTCCTCCTTTCTGCTTCTTCTCCTTCTCCGTCTTCCATCCCTTCTCTTTCTCATTGAAATTGGTCTTTTCTTCATCGCCTTATTATCTCCATTTTACCTTGCTTTCAACTGCCATGGCAAAATCCGTCTTGTGTCTTCTCCTAATTGAAATTATATATTTGCCTTTAAAAAGTTGCTAAGTAGGATCAGGGTAGGCCCCTGGGGAAAAAAAATGTGTATCGGAGCACCTGAAGCGACACAAGAAAAAAAATCATCTACTGAATTCTCTTCTCATACACCAATTTTCTATCCATATTTAGAAACAAATGTGAGCCAATTAGTTTGATTACAGAACCCTTCTGTTTAACCATGATGCTCTGCTTTATGGGTACCTGATCAAGGATGTTGGGATTTGTGCTATCATTTTTTTAAATTGAATATGTAGTGTACTTTTTCCATTTAAAATAAAAATATATCCAGAGTACTAGATTTGGAGCAGCAAGCTCATGCAGAGACCTCAAGCTGAAAGAACAGTTTTCTTCCTGAGGATAAGGACCCAATGCTTAAAGCATGTCTATATCATTGAGAAAAGATCTTGATCCCTAGTGATATTCTGGCATTAACATGGATAAAACTTGTTTCCGGCACTAAACAAGGCTTGACTGACAGCTCCATGTTCTAACAGGCTTTCCCTATTCCTAGAAAAAGCAATCCTCCGCTGTAGAAAGAGAACAGTATTGGCATTTACATAGCCTCTTGACCAGGAATTGACTTGGAGCGAAATTTTTACTTAATAAACACATATGTACTTGCTTTAAAAGTACTCTAGGCTGACATAAAAATAAATCTGCGACAATAATCTAATAATACAATAATTAATACATAGTGAGTACTTACAATGTGTCAGTAACAACAAATCTATGAGGCAGAAATAATCATTTTTTTCTTACTGTATATATAAATGAATTGAGATACAAAGTAGTTAAGTGATATTTGAACACAAGGTGCCCAAACCATACCTTTGACCATTATTATATACGGCCTCCTTCAGCAATAGAAAAATTAGGTCCAGAATTCAGTCGTGATAGCCTCTATTATTACCAATATACCTCCCTCCGTCAAATAAAATCAATTCATAATTGATTAATCAATTCCAAAAGTCCCTTTCCCTTTACTCCAGTTACCTTTCAAGCTACTGTATTTTTTTTATTCTATAACTTGGAAATAAACTTTCTGAAACATGGATGCACGTTTTCTGTACGCTTCTCCAGGATCTATTTACTACTTGACCAATTAAAAATTGAATTTGCTTCAACTACCATACCAAAGTATTATGTTAAGGTTATCAGTGTCCTTGATTTTTTTAGTTTCGAAATCTTTTTCATTTTTTTAGTCTGCCAGTATCACTGGAACATTTGGCTCTTTTCTCTGCACCCATTTTCCCTCTCGTCCTTCTTAAAACTCTTTTATATTAATTCTCTCACTACTTTCCTTTTTTTCTGTAAGTTTCTTCTTCAGAATTCTTTGGCGATGTGTCCTGTTCAGACTGGCTGTTATTGCTGTACCCTTTTCAATCAAAATAGTCTCGTTAAAATCATTCTGTTTTCTTGCATGCCCTGAACCCAGTGGATGATTACAAATACTTGTTTCCAGCTAGATCTTTCTCTTGGGCAGCAGAATCATATTTATAACTATCATGTTGGCAGGGATACTTGGAGATCCCCCAAGTACCTTGAAAATGAGCATGTTCACACCACTCATTATCTTCTCCGCCAGCCCCACCCTGTTGATATAGCTATCCTAGTTCATGGTGCTGCTAACGGCACAGATTCCAAAACCAGAATCTTTCTCTCCTCCTCCTCGCCCCTCTCCAGACCAGTCTCATCGCATCCTGTCAAGGCTACATTGGAAGTTTTTCTGAGGACAGTCTTTTCCCATGATCAGTCACTCTTTCACCACCCCTTTCTCCATGGCTGATCTCGCTTCAAAGTCAGTAGGTCACTCTGAACTGTTCTGCCTTTCTCCTGTCAACCTCAACCGCATCCCCATTTCTATCTGTTGAGCTTGATGCTATCAGAATCACCATTTGCAAAAACTTCATTTTTTTCTTGCAAATGTCCTCATGGCCTGTAAGATGAAATCTAAGATCTTGATCAACATCAATGCTCAGATCACTTTTCTTGGTTAAGATTTCTCAGAAGTCAGAACATTTGAGTCCAGAAATGCTAATATCTCAGCAAATAAAACCCTTATTTCCTCCACTTAGGTCTAAGTCTGGAAAAGGGAGTAGACTGCAAACATTTCTGAGTTAACTAAATTTGGGCAACGTAAGGAAGTTTATAGACTACCCCACTACTTCTGTGGGAAGGAAAACTTCCTTTTCTTAACTTCTGTGACTAGCCTAAGAATTCAACTGGCATAACACAGTTTAATAGGAAAGAAACATACTCATTTTAATCCATTTTACGTGTGCATAGGAGTCTTCAGAGGGAAAATGAAGACCCAAAAAAGGTCATATGTTGGTGTACCTTTTTACACAAAGAACAAGAAATCATGGGGATGTGACAAGACAAAAAGGCTTGAGCAAGGGGCAGTAAATTGTGGGTCAGTGAGTCGGAAATGTATGGGGCAAGAATTAATGAACAATAAGGGTTATTTTAGTAAGTCTGTTTGCACAGGTCCATTCAACTCCCAGTCTCTGGTGACAAGGTTATTTTTCTCTTCCTGATACAGGGAGGGCACCTTTCTCATGGGAAGTTTTATGACCTGCTGTTAGATTGAAACGGGGAGGTCAGACTCCTTCCTGCATCTGCTGTTTCTCGAGCATCTTCAACTCAAAATAATCAATGCCAAAAAGTATATTTTGGGTAGCATGGTCTAAATCTCTTCCCTTCTATAATTTGGGAAGTTTTATGCTTATGCCTTGTCTTTACTACTCCCTATCAATTCTCAGGTTGGGTTGGGGTTTTTGTAAGACTTTGCAATTAAGCATGAAAATCCCTCTTGATAAACCACACATTCATTTATCATTGCAGTAGCCCCAGAGTGCTATTTCCTATGGTCTCTAGAGTGAGGCTGGCTGTCAATCATCTTCTAAAAGCATGAAAGCATGTGGTTGAATTCATTAAATTAAACCATTCAGAGTCCTGTTATTGATGACTATTACCCGTTTACCTAGCTTAGAGCCTTTGTTGCATTCTTGACTAAAGTTCATATCCTTCCTACAAAGCCTTGGCACAAAGAATGGTTTACCAGTCATTCTACCCTCAGATTCCAATCTAAGTCTTAATCTTCTCCCCACTCTCTTACCAAAAATCAAACTTCCAATTGCATCGATCTCCCAAAATTCACCTCTAATTATTGTTCTGAAACATTTCTCTCGCACAGTTATTGGACTCCTTTTTTGCTGTTATTATGACTGGTATGGCAATTATGAGTTTGTATTTTGATAAGCTGCTTACATGTCTGTCTCCCAGCCTAGATGGGCTTTGGGTACGTGAAGGATAAACTCTGCATCCTTTACATTTCTTCATCTACAGCTCATAAGATAATTCCTGGGATACAGGAGATACTCAGTATTTATTTAGTAGTGAAAAGAAGAAGGATTGAATTATGGAATACATGAATGAATAAAAATGACCTGCTATGGTATGTTTACTATTATTCCACTTCGGAGCTAAGCATTTCTGTTTATAGATGACTCTATAGTGTTTAAAGTTCTCTCAAAGGCACTTGATATTCATAACCTCACCATGAAGCAGACAGAACTGATATCATTTGTTTCATTTTACACATGAGGGCATTGGTTTTCAGAGCAAAGAGACTAACTTGAGATGATATAAAACTAGACCAGAACCCAGATCTTCTGACTTCATGAATAGCAAAATATAAAGTGACCTTAGAGTTTATATTATCTATCATTTATGGATAAATGGAAATTAACATGTCTAATATGATATAAGGTGAACTATCCATCTTTAATTTGTAGTAGAGAAGGATGAAATTCAAAATAATATGAAATATGTCCCTAAGATAAGACTCAGTTTTTTAAATGTAAGAGTAAGCTTTGAAAAGAATACATTTTCAACTTTTTTTTAACACTCTGTGTACCACATTTCTTCAAAAAATCTTTTCAAGTTTTCATATCTGTTTCAGTGAATACAGTTACCTGTTCCTTTAGAATACCTTCTAAAATGGATTAGAAATACATTCAATCTATGGAATATAATTACTAGTTATGTTCATATCTCAGATTATATGAAGTTTTATTTTGTTTGTGTCTGATGATTCTCTTTGAAACCACATAAATTAATAAGTTACTCCTCTAGAGAAATTTTGGAAGACCTAAGTCAGGCTAAATCTGTGCTAAAGTAGAGGAGAGTGGATAGAATGGGCTGTGGGTAAAGTTTCTGGAGAGGAAGAAGAGGTCACTGTTGCTTTTGATTTTTTTTTTAATATAGCCTTGGGGAGCCTTGGTGACTCAGTCTGTTAAGCATCTGACTCTTGATTTCAGCTCAGGTCATGATCTCACATGTGTGAGATCAAGCCCCACATAGGGCTCTGCTGGGCACGGAGCCTGCTTAATATTCTCTGTCTCCCTCTCCCTCTGCCCCTCCTCTGCTCACACACTCTCTAAATAAATAAATAAATAAATAAATAAATAAATAAATAAATCTGAATAATATTCCATAAAAATTTTTAAAAAATTAAATAAAATAAGGTAGCCTCATAATTTCAGTAGAACCAAATGACTAAAATTTGCATTCCAAAGGCAATGAAAAGGATTTTTAAAGTGTCGGTGATTGGTATCATCCACCCTTTCAGGTGCCTCACAATGCAGCGGGGAACAATACCGAGTAAACTGTAACACCGTAAAGGTCAGGTGGGGTTGTAAACTAAGACCTTTCTTTCTGGTGTTCTACGACTTCCCACTTAATTTATAATTTAATCTGAGGTACGTTGTACTGTTTATTCAGAGGCAATCCATCAGTCAAAGCACCAATGTGTGTCCCCCCCAGAAGTGACTAGTTTTGCTGCTTACCCAAAAGACCTGTTATCACGCCTGAACAAAGTAAGCTTTCCTATAAATAACCTATAAAAATACTTTTCCTGTCTACCTTTTCAAAAGGTACCTATCTCAGACCTCAATGTGCAGAAGATGCTTTTTCTTCTGACACTAATCAATAAACTAAACACCACTCTGTCTCTGTCCTGATGGCTAGCTATTCTTGCCCCTGGAAAGGATCAAAATAGGAAAATGATCAAAAATGAATTTCAGTTCATATTTCTGCTGGACTTATAATCCTTATTTGAAATCGGCTTCATCATTAATAGTTTTTTAGCTTTCTTTCTTTGTTTACACACAATAAAACTCTCCTACTTAAACAGAGTTTTATGAGTTTGGGTGAGTCTATACAATTGTGTACTCACCACCACAATCAACATAAAGAACAGTTCTATCTCTTTCTAAAGTTCCTCTTTCTCCTTTGCCGCCTGTCCTCAGCTTCTGGCCTTGAGCACCACCGAGGTGCTTTCTGCCATTACAGTTTTGTCTTTTCTAGTATTGCACATAAACAAAATCAACCAGTACGTACTCTTTTGCATTTATTTTCCTTATAATAATGTTTTGAGATTTATGCATGATGTTGATTGTGTTACTATTCCCCTCTTTTTGTTACCATTCTATAAATGAGCCAAAGATGGACCTTAAGTTTCTTGTCCCCGAAGTTTATTCATTTCTTCACAGAATGCTGAAATCCATTAACTCAGTAGTAGCCTGCTGGCAACAAACTCAAATGTTTACACATCCAATTGTTTCAAAAACTAACAAACAAACAGGTTTCTAGGCATTTAGGATCTGCTTGCTTTACATACCTTGAGAAATTACACTCAGTATCTGCTGAACATTATTGAGATAGAGCATTATGGTTATAAAAAACAGAGCCACTGTTGCCATTTAGAGGTGACTGATCACTGATTTACAGACGCCCCGCTATGCTGCTGAGAGATATCAACTAGACACTTAAGTCTCCTCTCTAATCTCCCTGTCCTCTAAAGGACCTTGCCTCTCCTCCTGGATGGTAGCCCCCTCGCTATAAACCTCAGGAATAGTCTCCTGCCATGAAGGATTTTCTTCTTCTGCAACCCTGTCTAAAAACCACTCAGTAAAGTTTGCTGGGTGTTACTAGCTCCTGTGGTCATATTTTTTCCCTTCGTAAACCCTGATATCCCTCTAACTCTCTATGGTTACAAAGTAGAATTCCTTAGTACAGATATTAGCACATTTTATTCATTAATCCGTGAAGGGCATTTGATTTGTTTCGTTTTGGCTATTATTCACAATTCTGCTATTAACATTTACATACAAGTCTTTATGTGGGCATATGTTTTCATTTCTAGTGGGAAAATACTGAAAGTGCCTCTGAGTAATACGGAAAGTATATGTTTAACTTGAAAAGAAACTATCAAATTATTTTCCAAAGGGGCTGCATGCTGGGTAGTTCACCAAGAATGTAAAAGTTTTAAGCGCTCTTCACTATCTCCAGCACATCCTTGTTAACTGTTTTCGTTTTTGTTTTAACCTTGGCAATTCTTATGGGTGGGAGTAGGATCTCATTGTGGTCTCAGTTTGCATGTCCCTGATGAATAGCGATGCTCAGTAACTTTTCATGAATTTATTGGCTATGTAGATATCTTCTTTTGCAAAGTGCTTATTCTAATAACTTGCCCTGCCTTTTTAATATGTTTGTTTGTTTGTGTATTATTTATTTATTTAGAGAGCTATATAGATTGTGCGAGTGGGGGAGGGGCTGAGAGAGAGGGAGAGAGAATATGCCAAGCAGACTCCACAGAGTCAGCAGGAGCCCAACATGGGGCTCCATCCCTTGAACTGTGAGATCATGACCTGAGCCGAAATCAAGAATCTGATGCTTGACTGTGCCACCCAGGGGCCCCTAATTTGTCCTGTTGTAAATGAGTCATTTTATTGTATGAGGTTTTTAAAAATATATTCTGGATGCAAACCATCTGTCAAATATGTATTTTTATATGTAGTTTTTGTAATTTCTGGCATGCATTTTCACTTCCTTAACTATACCTTCTGAAGAGTATAAATTTTTAATCTTAATGAAGTCCATCTTATCAAATGTTTTCTCTTACAACTGTTGCAATTTGTGCTTTTTAATGTCCTATTTAAGATTGTGCCTTACTCAATAGCATAAATATTTTCTACCATGTTCTCTTTTAAAAATTTATTAGTTTTGTGTCTTATATTAGGTTTATGGTATACTTCAAGTTAATTTCTGTGTGTAGTGTTAAATCAGGGTCTAGGTTCATTCCTCATCCCCACCCTCACCCCCTGCTGCCACACTACACACACACACACACACACACACACACACACACACACACACACACGCACACACGCACACACGCACACACACACTCAGAAATCTGTGTTCTAGCCCTATTTTCTGAAAAGACAATTTTTTTCCATAATAAATTACCTTGACACGTTTGTCGAAAAATAATTGACCACTTAAGTGTGGTCTATCATTTGTGATTTTTAAATGCCTTTTCTGACTTAAACTTGGCAATCCGTCTTCCACACTGCTGTCATACTGATCCAAATAAAATACAATGTTATCATTGAAGGATTCAGAACATGCCGCCCCAAAATATACTGCTTTGGCATGTTGATTATTTTGAGCTGAAAGTACCTGAGAAACAGCAGCTGCAGGAAGGGCTTTCTGACCTCCCTTTTCTACCTAAAAGCGGGTCATAAAATCTCCCATGAGTAAGTGCCCTCCTTATACCAAGAAGGGAAGAACATTTTTATCACCACAGACTGGGAGTTGACACCGGAATGGACCTATACAAACAAACCTATTAAAATAACCCTTACAGTTTGTGGGTTGCCCCTCACCCCAATATATGGTTTCCAATAATTTGTTCTGAAGAAAGCCACGGCTAACAACTATGTATATATATTAGAAGACCCCAGGTGTTATTTAGATTACATGAGGTGGGATTTCTGGCTTAAAGGGTAAACACATCTGTAATTTTGGTAGACATTGCCAGATATTTACTTCCTCCAGAGGAGATGTCCTATTGTTTGTGTGTTGACCTCACAGTTAATGGTAATTTTTAGAGTTTTGGAAAATTTGTCCTTTGGATATGTGATGAGTGATATTTTAAAATAAAGTATTCCTCTTAAAATAGGTAAATTTTGATGTTTTCATATATATGGTCAGTGAACTATCTGTTCATATTCTTTGCTTAATTTTCCAATGGGTTATTTGTCTTTTTCCCCGTAGATTTCTAAAACTTTTAAAAATTGGAATGAGATGAGCCTAGGCCTTTGACTTGAATAACTCATTAGAGAAAGTTTGGAGAAGATGAAGGTTTGAGAAGGAGGGAGGTAGAAATTAAGTGTTTGATTTTTGACATGTTAAATTTGAGATATCTGCGAGACATTTAAAATAGATGTAAAATAGGCAGTTGGGTGTTCCAATTTGGAACTCATGAGAGAAAAGAGTGTTACTGATATAAGTTTGGTAGTCATTAGCATATAGAGGTAATAAGGTTGTGGGAATGGATGAAGTCATCTAGAAAGAAAAGGTAAAAAAGCAGGGAAGAAAGGATAGGACTATTCCCTAAGACGTTCAAATATTTAGAGTAGTCAAAGCTCAGCTTCATTGATTTCCTAAGCTAGACTGGGCCTGGGCTGGCTGGATCCCCTGGGCCAGTTGCCTCTGAGAGAAGGAAACCAAATTAGGGACTCTTCCTGTGGAAGTTAGATCAGAATGGGTCTGATGGCCCATTTCACAGTCTGTGCAACTGGGGAGCCTGGTGAAATCATATGGAATTTGCTGATCCACAATAAAGGCTGAATACATTAGGAAGCTTGACTGTCCAGATGGTCTTGGCAGCTAGCTGCAGTTTGCCACATGGCCCATTTTGGGTAAGTTATTAGTGATTGTTGGAACAGTTCTTTTTCCAATGCCCAAGGAATCAGATTCTTAAACCAAACTGTGGTCACTCACTACAACTTAACACTATATTTTCCTCTCCTTTTTTCTCTGTCTTTAGTGTTTGCTATATCATTAGGGATCTTTAAGGCACTAATGATAATTTATTAAGGTATATATTTTTCTTGATGGATTTTGAGTATCAGATACTCAGATCCCCTTAGCATCTTCAATTATACATTTTCTAGGAAAGCAGTCTCTAAACAACATACTATCTATAACAACTAGTCAAATCTCTCTCTCTCTCTCTTTCTCTGAGAGATAAAAGATATCTCTCAGATATATATAGATATCTATAAAGATATCTATATATATCTATAAAGATATAGATACAGGAAAGGAAATTCTTAACCAACTGACACTACCACAGATAAGAACTATAAACTCTGACAAAAAAAAGAAATATCAAAATAAATACTGAAGGCTCTGGAGAGTGAAAAATATCAGGCAAATTCTAGAAGAGATTTGACCCTTGGAAGAAACACAAAGCGTGTGCTTTCTGTGTGTGTGTGTGTGTGTGTGTGTGTGTGTGTGTGTGTACTTTCTAAGTTTAGCCTTAGAATAAGAAGTTGTACTGCCTCAGATGTGGCTAAAACTCGGATAAGTCATTCTTTCTGGCTTGAAGAAGAAAAAGATTTCAGAACAATCACATCTGTTGGAAACTAAAGGGAAAAAAAAATCCAAACAGGAAGTGCCCCTAAATTATTTGTATAAATTCTAACACTTTGGCTAACCCTTGACCTACAGATTAGGGACGGCGGGGGTGGGGGGTGCAGGGGAGAAGCCTAGCTATGACCTGGGGAGAAGGGAGAACTGAACTGTGATTTAAGCTGCCACCCAAGAGTCAGTTTGTAGTTTGAATCCAATCAAATTAATTTCCTGCTTAAAAAAAAAATCAACATTCTTCAAAATAATATAACACGATCCAGAGTCTCCACAATAGAACATTTGAAATGTTTAGTGTTCAATGCAAAATTACTTGACATATGAGCAACCAAGAGAATATAACCCTTTCTCAAGATATAAAATAACCAATGGAGACAACCCCAGACAAGGATTTTAAAGCATTTATTATAACTATGCTCAGCTAGATTTCAAAAATACACTCATATGAATGAAAAGTGGAAACTCTAGAATGAAAAATTACAATATCAAATCAAATATGTAATAAAAACACATTTTGTTCTGCTTCATAGGAAATAAACTAACATGCAAATGACAACAGCCACAAAACCAAGTAATAATATGATGCCATATAACTACTTCAAGATTTGAACTTCATTCTGACACCAAAGTCTTTGCCTCCAAGCATTTCAATGTGAGTCATTTAAAAGAGCAGTGCAGTGAAGTTAATATTACAAATATTCAGGAAATGAACTTGTATCGAGTTAAAGATATATGCCAAATTTTTAACAGAGATTTCCTTTGTTGAAATTGAATATGGCTTTCATTTCCCTCTTTTTAGTTATTTTTTCCCTTTTTCTAGTTGAAAGAAACCAGAATATGTCACCCCCAAATATGCCTCTTTGACATAAAAATCATTCTGAGCTGAAGACAATTAAGAAGCAGCAAACCCAGAAAAAGCTCTCCCTTTTCTGCCTAAAGGCAGGATACAAATTTTCCTTTAACTGGAGACAGACTTATCATCCCAGAGATGGCACCGGAGGAATCTGCAAACAAATTATTCCATTACCTCCACCCCCCGCCCCGTACACTTACCTTGCCACAGTTTGCTGCCCCTGGAAGTTTAGAATTGCTTTGCTCTGTCCTGTAATTCCTCTGCAAGTGCATGTTCTTTATGGAAGAATCCAGTTATATAAACTGGAATTCTAAGCTGCAATTTGAGTTACTTTTGGTTTATGTTTCTCCCATGTGATGTGCACTGCACACATTAACAAATTATTTGTTTTGGGGCAGGTGGGGGGCTCAGTGGATTAAGCCTCCAACTCGATTTTGGCTCATGATCTCGGGGTTCCTGGGATTGTGCCCCTCCTCCAGCTCTGTGCTGTCAGTACAGAGCCTTCTTGAGATTCTTTCCCTCTGTCTCTGCCCCTCCCCTGCTCTCTCTTTCTCAAAATAAATAAATAAACTTAAAAAATATATATTTATATACATATATATACATATAATTTGTTTTTCTCTTGTTAATCTGTCTTTGTATAAAATTCCCAGATGAAAACCTAACATGGGAAGAGGTAGAGGTTTGCCTCCCGTATGTAGTGTTAAGCATATATTATACATGTAAGGATAAATTATTTTTATTTACTTAAGCTAGCTGAAAAAGAGGATTGGAAACAATGCTTGCTCTGTAAATTTGCTTATTTTCCAAGTTAAAAATATTACAAACAATCTCAAAGTTGATAAATTAGATTTAATTACTCTATTGACCTAATATGTGTCTCCTCATTATAAGTTTTGCTACGGGAATCTTTTAAAGCATTTTTCGTCAAGATAAAAGTCTCAGTAATAATTAGACTCAATAGAAGGAGCTTGCTGTTTTTATTTTGTTTTCCATTATTGGCAATGACATTTGGATCCATTTGTCATTTAAATGCAAAAAAAAAAGGAAAGAAAGAAAGAAGAAAGAAAGAAAGAAAGAAAGAAAGAAAGAAAGAAAGAAAGATTCCACACAAAATTACCTTAGTCAAAGTGCAGTTTTAATTAATTCAACCACCTCAGCCACCTCTTGACCAAATCACCTTATCCTTCTGAGAGATGCTGTTACAGAAATATAAGCAATTTTCCCAAACAAGAAAATCATAAATTGATTTTCTGGGGGCAAAGCAAGGAATAGGCTTGGGGCTGTGAGGGTGGGAAGAGCCTTTCCCAGTAGTTACATAAGATGACAAGGATCAAAAGGTGCTTCCTTATGCCTCCCTGCAGTTTTCTTTCTTAAAATCTAACTTTTCTATGGCTTAGGCATCTCATTACAATGCTTATATATGGTTCTCCAATTACTTCTCTTTTAATACAACTCATTACCCCACTGCATTTACGTATCTACCCATACCCCCTACATTATGCACATCTCATCATGTCCTAGTCCACCATGACCTTCACACTTCTGCACCCCATTTGACTTTCAATATGTAGCTCCTGTTAGTAATTTCTTTCCATCTGTGTCATTTATTAGAACATTCAAAGACGTAGCGACATATGAAATTTGCCTTCAGTTTCTAGGTTTGCCTTTTCAAATTTAAGAATGAAGAGCTTGCTTATTTTCACCCGAGAATTTTTCTACAGTTTGAGTGAGCTGTTGCCATGTGATGTTTCACTAGTTGGTATACCAGTAAGTTTAGCTGAGTCATACTCTGATGCATTTCAAAATGTATTGATTGCCCACTTAGTAAAGTGAATGGGAAAGATCCAGGCTGATGTTAGTCTATAAGATGGTAAGATATTAAAATATTAAGATATTAATGTATAAAGATATTAAAATATGTGCCTTAATTGCAAGTTATCTTACAGTTGTTGAAAAGTGGGCAGTGGAAAAACACTTAATGGATAATTACTGGGCAATGAAGGCAATGCACTAATGGAGGCTTTTTATGTACTATGTTGTCCCATAAACATCAGCATACTATGCTTACAACCCAACTTCTCAAAATACCATATGCATCCCTAATTTAGCTATAAAAAGTAGAGCACACTAGACTGTAACTTTAAATTTAATTAAAGTCATGATTGTGAGATTTCAATTTTTTAAGATTATTTCTTTATTTTCCTCGATTCCAATAATGTGCCCTTAAAAGTTAAAAACATATCAGCTATATCAATAGGAGCTCACTTTATTTCTCATTAAAACCCAATTATTAACATTGTGGAAACATTTCCTAAGACATGTTTGAGAGATCCTATATATAGATAGATAGATAGATAGATAGATAGATAGATCCTATATAATCTTCTGAATAGAAGTTTCATTTAAACGTACTTGAAAAGTTGCTCATTAATCCCTGATCTGGGTAGGTGCCATTGCTGGAGCACGACCCCAGAAAATGTGTACTAGTGTGTGCTAAAATTCAAAAGGAGAAATTCCTCCTTAACCAAGGCATCAACATGATATCAGTGGTCCCATTTAAAAACTCAGGAGCATTCAAGGATATTCAGTGATTCTTGGGGCTCTATGAATGTTGTTAACCCCTTTCGTGCTCCATTTCTCTATCCTGAGCTCCTCAATGACTGTATCAGGAAAGGTTAGTGAAATTTCTAGCCTTTTGTTAATTCTAGCCTTGCATCCACCACGACCCTACTTACTTCTGCCTCAGTAATGGCTTTCCCCAACCCTTGGGGAAAGATTTTCCCAGTGGATCAAAATAGATTCTCCCAAACAGTGGAAAGTCTATTTATACCACATTGTGATTCAGGTGTCCACCTCCTAAATCCCTATTATCAGTTTTTGCAGGTATTTATTTCTGGGTTAAGGCAAATTAACCCACATGGTATTGAGTGCTATTGACTATCAAAACTAAGTTTGGGACATCAGATACTACTTTGGGTGGTCCTTGGAACACAAATAATACATTTGGACCACCAAATAATCCTGGAGCAGCTAATGCAGAGCCAGGTTTGTAATTCTTGCCAAAGAATTTAATCTGGTTTCTTTCTTCAAGAAATTCAGTAATTTATAATATATACATTTAAAGCTAAATCAAAGAGTGGATACCTTGCCCACATCTAATTTTGGCATAACAGAGGCAGACTCATTCAACTAAATTCTTCAGTCTGAGAACTTTATGACCATATAACACACTGATATTTGACTGTGATAATCCAAAGACCGACAGCAAGACAAGTCCTGTATTCTTCAACAATTGAGCAAGATTCTGAGACATTCAGAGGTAAAGCCATGGTGGGAAGAGAACAAAGAGAGTTGTCCTACTGACCTGCAGGCTAGAAGTAACACCACCCTGGCAAGGCACAAGACAGTGTTCCAAAATTTAAACACAATCAACAATGACTGATGGGGCTTTGGGGTGATGGTGGCAGGTTTGGAGCTGACTGCCGAGAAAGAATTCTTGACGACATCTTTGGTGAAAAAGGTGATTTTATTAAAGCACTGGGACAGGATCTGTGGGCAGAAAGAGCTGCACTGGGTTTGTGACGGGTAACTGATTATATACCTTCAGGTTGAGAGGGGGTTAGGGATAAAGTCTGTAAGGTATTTTGGAAGCAAGGCTTCCAGGACTTTGAGGGGCCAGGTGTTAGGAAAATGCCATTTATTACCCTTTAGAAAAACCTCAGTCATGAGACCCTTCAGATGTGTATCAGGGGGTCATAAGTTTGAAGTATGATTGCCAACATACATCTTGGGGGAATTGAGATAAAGGAAGTTTCCAAAGGAATTTTTATATGTAAAGTAGACTTACAGGATTCTGGAGAGTCAGGATAATGTTAAGCCAAGATTACCTTTGCCCCTTGCAAAGTGTCATTATCGAGGCAGAGCTCTGCCTGTTTCAAGGGCTGTTGTCAATGGGCCGCAGGTAGTAGAAGATTTCAGTTTTTCATTTGCCTTAGTTTCCCACATCACCATGGCAAGCACTTCACCACCTTTCCTTTGTTCTTGGGTAGCCAGGAGTATCCAAAGAACATCACACATATCCCACCTCAGGGGAGGGTACTGTTAGCCTGTACTTTGCCCTCAGCTTGCCCCATGCTCCCTCATCAGTGACGTCCAATGTTCTTTTATCAGACCTGGGAATTTCAATTTTCTGCATAGAATGGATTTTTACTAGTTCATTGCTATATCCATAGTTCCTAGACCACTATCTAGTCCAGATAATAATGATATTTTTTAGCTGACAATATACAAACATCTGTGATACTTCTGGGGCAGACAGCCCAGTCGACTGAAATGCTGCTACATTTACTCATATACCTGAATACCCAGAGACAAACCAAGCATTTATTGTATTAAGAACCATCTTCTTACAGATCTACCATACTCTTAAGTAAGCAAATGCCTTCACTGAAGTGGTATAATCACTCTGTTATCAACCTTTCATTTGTTCTTCTAATGATGTTCATATTTACTAAAAAAAAAAATGTGCCTTCTCTAGCAGCCCAGGTATTTAAAATACAGCCAATGTTCTCAGTCTGCATTTGATTTGGAGGTGACATTAGGAACTTCTGACATCTAAATATACGACAGGACACCCACAGATCAATGGCTGGAGGGGATGTTTTAGCTAAATCTTAGAATATGTGAATAACAGAAGAATTCTTACAGCTTAGTTTTACAGACTATATTCAGTGTGATGTTTATCCATATACACCTCCTTTTCTGTGTTTTATATAGTCAACACAACTTTTACCTCTACTTGATCAAAGCTGAATTTGAATTAAAAGAAAAAAAAAGTCACTGAAACCCTTCATCCAGCATGCCTTATTTCTGTCTTTGGGTTTATTCTTTATTATTTTCCCAAAACTTTCACCTCTCAGTCAGTCCCTTAGAAAAAGAATCAGAACAAATACTGTGTCAATAGATACCCTATTCAAAAAACCAGCATTCGATTTCCATGACTATAGACGAAGGGACTGAGAACATTAAAGAGATGCTTTGGGATTCATACTGACACTCTAGTTAGTTCTGGTGCTTTCCTCGCTGGGAAAGAACGAAGCCTACACAGGTTCCATTTCAGAACATTCCTATACACATGAAAATCTCAGGCCAGACAAAGGTAGAGAACTTTGGTATGATTTCCATTTTTCCTGGCTCTTTAAACAAGCCCAAGTGTCATGGTCATGGTATTTTTAAGAGCAGTTGAAATTCTTGGATATCTGAAGCTGTCCTCTTATTTGTCTGTTTGATTTACTCAGTCTTCTGGCTTTGCATTACAGATCCTTTGATCTGTGTTAAGCCACTCTTTCTTTTCACTAGGACTTTTTTTTTTTTTTTTTTTTTTTTTTTTTTTGGTTATCAGCATTACAGGTTTATCCTCTGCTTAGCTTTACTTTTCGTATTAGGTGCTCACTGGCTTGATGCCAACAACACCTGGACCTCTAGGCAAAATGTAACCTCCCATACTGGCTTCATCTATAGGTACTGGCCTTACTTGAAAACTTAACCTTACTTCCAGGTTCTCACCTGGGAACAGAGAATGAAATGATTATGGCTGAGCTGTCAAAGCCGCTGGGTGGTCGGTAGGCACTTTCAACTGTGTGTTGACTTCTTTCCTTGATTATTCAGAAACCTGAAGATAGTCTGAGTACATGTAGGCTTTGCCAGAGAAATATCCAGCAAATATCCAGAAGATCATCCTAGACATCCTTCCTTCTCTCACAATTGCTCTTATATCCAATGTTTCTCCACTTCCTCCACCACTGCCTCTCTCTATTGCTACCCTATGTAAGCCTACAGCATTTCCTCCACGAGATAAATGGCTCTCAGTCTCCCAGAGGCCTTCACTAGTAAACTAGTTCTCAGAGTGCCACATCGTCCCTCTGGTGTGTCCCTCTCAGAGTGCCACATCGTCCCTCTGTTATTGTCAGTTTGCTGAGTCATAGGAGTTTATTGTCAAATTGTAAGTTTACAAAGCCAGAAATGATCATGATTCAGAGCATGCTTAGATTTTAAGTTCTAGACAATAAAGTGTGTAAAAAAAAAAAAAGATTAGAAGAGCATGTTCTTATAGGACCACTACTGTTACTATTCAAATATAAAATATCTTATATTTTATTTTAAATACACTTAATATGTTTATTTTAAATATAGTAAGAGAAATTAGCATTGTATTATTGCACATTAAACAAATGATAAAAAGTAAATATATTATTGTATTCCTCTAAAAATATTCTCATAAATCCAATAAACTAAATTGTCACAAAACACAGGCCTTTTTCTCTATGTGTTAAATTTTCAATGTTACTACTATGTAATATTCCCACAAATTGTACCACACTTTCTACTGATAGACAATTTCTTATAACTCATTAGTTACCATTCCCATAAATTACTCCCAAGTGGCCTTTAAGAATGTTGGGTTTGATAATAAATAAAGCTCACCATATACTGCCAGATGAAATCTTTTTCCCAGTGTTATTATACTTCTGAGTGATAATTTATTTTTATTGAAATTCTGTCCAAGCTTCTATTGAGAAAGGACTTAAAATTAAATACCCTGTTGATGGCCTAAATAAACTTATTTTATTTACAGTTTATATATACTTTATTATTAATATTCATGCAAAAATAGGTATCTCCCTTGATTTACAAATTCGACTTCATACACACATTATTGCTTCATGCATCTTTTACCCCAATTTCTACAATATTATAAAAGTGACTTTTTAATGTATTTTCATATTGCCAGTAACCTTTAATAACAGAAAAGGAGGAAGCAGTAGGCTTTAAAAGATATTTTACCTAAGGCTAGCATAATTTAAAGTATAAAATCCGTCTTTGTTTTTTATTGTTTCTGACAAGTAAACTTTAGGAGGACAAAACATTTTTTAACAAGTGGTAAAACTGCTTATATAGCATTGAGGGAAGAAAAATCTGCTGAGATATTTTGTTTATTTTTCAATATGTAAAGTGTCACTGTCATTAAGCTTGATAGACTTGAGGCAGACAGTATTTTTAAAGGGCACATCTCAATTCTTCTTAAACATAAAAATGAATTTTTGGAAGGAATTACTTATTTTGTAAATAAAGGGCATTCACATGTGGGATATGGTGTAATTTATCAAGATATTCCAGTTTATTCATTTATAGATAGAAATGGTTAATTTTCTAAGCTTCAATGATAAGAAGCCTTTAATCCTGATCATCCTAATACATTTATTTGCTTAATGACATGTAAGATAAAATTTCACTGTCATTTTCTTCCTGCCCCTGAAAGAATGCCTGGTATATTTAAAGCAATATCTCAAAACTAATTAGTCTCTTTTTTTACAAGACACATATGTATTTATTCTGGGGGGAAAAAAGCTTCAAACGAGATTTTTTTTTTTTTAATTTTTTTTTTCAACGTTTATTTATTTTTGGGACAGAGAGAGACAGAGCATGAACGGGGGAGGGGCAGAGAGAGAGGGAGACACAGAATCGGAAACAGGCTCCAGGCTCTGAGCCATCAGCCCAGAGCCCGACGCGGGGCTCGAACTCACGGACCGCGAGATCGTGACCTGGCTGAAGTCGGACACTTAACCGACTGCGCCACCCAGGCGCCCCTCAAACGAGATTTTTTAATGCATTATTTAGAATTCTTTTCCTACTTTCTATATCCTGGCAAATTTGATCACATGCAAGAGTTAATCTCCAGCTATGGCCATAAGCTTTTAACATTAAACCTGCTGTTGCATTCTCAGTGCGTGACCGTGTATATCTTTCCATGTTGTCTAAATTGAGCATCTATATGTAGTAATCAAAATCATTATGAATTGAAATTTTTAGTCATGCCCGTATACATAGGTTGATAATCAATATAAAATAATACCTGAGGTCATTTCTGAGTTCAGGAAAAGGCTTTTCTTTAAATACATTGGATCGCATTATCTAGGGAGCACGTGAATGAATCTGAACAAAATTACACGTTTTACTGGTATTTGGTAGATTCAGCTATTTAAAGCTCAAATCAGCTATTTAAAAAAAAAGTTGTGAAGGCTATCTTGACACTAGTAGAAATTATCGGCATTGATAATACATTCATTAAAGGCAGACAACATCCCATCTCTCTTTTAGTGCACAGCTGAACTCTTAAAATGAGTCACTTTTGGGGGGCATACTTCGAGTTGTGATTAAACACATAGTTGGGCTAAAATGGTTTAGCAGCCCAGGTAATATTTGCATCACAGAAGTCACTGATCCATTCCCTAAGAAAGCAGAATATTTGTATATCCATATGTATGCCATAATATATCCTACACATACAGCAGGTGAGAAAGAGTAAGAGACAGAAAGACAGAGAAATAGAGACAGAGACAGAGAAAAAGGCAAAGAGGGATTCATTCAACTGAATTAAAGTGGCCTGGGTCAGTTAGGTTTGCATGAGCACAATTCAGTAAGCTATTCTCACTTACAGATCTCATAAACAAGCAGAAAGGTCCAAATATTTTACATGTTATTTTAAAGTTACTGGTGAAATTGAAATCAAGACTGTGGCTAGATAGCCCTCCTTCATTTCTGAAAGTAGATGTGGATGGACCTGAGCCTGACTGACCTCGGCGATGGCACACAGAGAAATTATGGCAAAGCAAGGAGAGACTTACAGAATCTCACGCAAGCAAAACACACACTCTGTCTTTTCCCCCTTCTTTTCAAAATATACTCAGTAATTTAAATTTTTTCATCTAAAATTTTTCTATGCAGACTTTAATTAATATTAGTGAACATCTAGCATGGTACATAACGGTTCACAAAGCTCAGGTAAAGATCCCACCCTTTACCGTTCCTCCAGAAAGTCTAAGATGCTCTGGTGATTGTATACTATTCTGATTCTCCTCCTCTTGCTTCTCCATGTTTAGTGTTTCTACTTGTTGATTTATTTTGTTACTTATCTTGATAATTTCAAATTTAAAGAAAAATTATAAAATTAGTACAAGGATCAGATTCACCAATTATTTATGCTTTGCCCCAAATGTATCCATCTATCAACCTCTGTATTTATATGTACATGTATCTATCTATATAAATATACATATATGATGAATATATACACTTACCATAAAATTACATATTCTTTTCAACATATATTTATATATTTATATTTTCAAATATCAAAAACTAGTAATTTTTAAAGTAGATGGACAAAAAACAGAAAAGACACAAATCACCAATAGAAATGAAAGAGGGATATCATCACAGATCTTATAGCTAATTAATGAAAACAATTCATTATTTAAAAATGTGAAGAACTTGAGGCGCCTGGGTGGCGCAGTCGGTTAAGCGTCCGACTTCAGCCAGGTCACGATCTCGCAGTCCGTGAGTTCGAGCCCCGCGTCGGGCTCTGGGCTGATGGCTCAGAGCCTGGAGCCTGTTTCCGATTCTGTGTCTCCCTCTCTCTCTGCCCCTCCCCCGTTCATGCTCTGTCTCTCTCTGTCCCAAAAATAAATAAACGTTGAAAAAAAAAATTTTTTTTTAATGTGAAGAACTTAAACACATAAATAGAGCAGCTAAGGTGAAATAAGGCAATTCTTTGAAAGTCTCAAGGTATGAAAATTCACTCATGGAAAAAGAGATAAGCTGAGTAGTTATATAGTAATTAAATCTAGTTTGTAATCTAAAACTTTCTGAAAAACATGGTTTGTAGCTCCAAATAGTTTCACTGAAAAATTCTATAAAATATGTAATAACACCAAAGCTACACAATCTCTTCCAAATAATAGGAGTGAATGCAACTCATTTTATGAGATCAGAATTAACCTGATACCAAAACTCTACAAACACAGCAGATGAAAAGACAACTACAGATACATATTCCTTGTGAACATAGATCCACATAATCTCAATGTAATACCAGTACATCAAACCCAAAAACATATAAAGAGAATAATAAATACACCATCATCAAGAACAACTTATCTTGGAAGTACAAGATTGGTTCAATATGTGAAAAATTATTCAAAGTAATCCACCCTATTCACGGACTAAAAGAAAAAATATGATCTTACCAATTTATACAAGGAAGGCATTTGACAAAATTCAGTATCAGATTATAAAAACCAAAACCAAAAACTCAGCACATTAGAAATAAAAGGGAATTTCCAGGAATGTCCTGAGAGAGGGCATTCAAATATACCACTTGCAAAGACATGGATGAAACTTGAGGGCAGTATGTTAAAACAAATTCTGTATGATTTCGGTTATATGTGGTATCTAAAAACGCTGAACTCCTAGAAATAGCAGATGGGTGGTTGCCAGGGGCTGGCATGTGGGGGTGTCCAGATGAGAAGATGTTGGTTTAGGGTACAAACTTCCAGTTACAGAGGAATAAGTTCTGGGCATCTAATGTAGAGCCTGGAGTAATGAACAATCGTGTTCCCTGATTGTGGTAGTGGTTGTGTGAAACTATGCATGTGTTAAAACTCATAGAACTTCATGTCAAATGGAAAGAAAAAGTCTATTTTAATATATGTTAATTTTGAGAATATAGTCACATTTAGAAATATTGTTACATATCTTTCATGGTTATGTACTCTAATTCAGTAATATTTATTTTTTAAATTTTTTTAATGTTTATTTTTGAGAGAAAGAGAGAGGGAGACAGAGCATGAGTGGGGGAAGGACAGAGAGAGAGAGGCAGACACAGAATCAAAGCAAGCTGCGGGCTCTGAGCTGCCAACACAGAGACTGACGCGGGGCTCGAACTCACGAACTGTGAGATCATGACCTAAGCCAAAATTGTGCACTTAACTGACTGAGCCACCCAGGCACAGCAGTAAATTTTTTTTTAATAAGTAAGTGATCATTCTATGCTTTCCCTTACCTCATTTAATTTTCAAAATACCTTTAGCCAAAATATCAATAACAATATTAACCATTAACCTTTTTTGTTTATATAACTTCTCATTTTCTCTTTCCATTCATAGATATTTTGTTACAAAAATTGTGGAAGCCATGGCCAGCCAGGAGAATTTTGTGATGGTATTCTTCCAAGAGTGATAAATTCTGACAGTTAGTTTAACAAGGATCTAAGTACCAAGAAAAGTACCAAGAGGCACTAACATGTATAATTTCCAAAAATTTAAAGCCGACTGCCCTGCAAATAGAAAGTGAGCCTGTGTCAAAGATCTATTTAATCCACTAATGAGGAAGCCAGCAACTTGATAAGGCAGATCCAAAGTGAATAGGAGAAAATACAAGTATTTATTATGGCAGAGGACAGGATGCTTCAATTAGATTGCTAATTTAGATACAAAACCGATTAATTTCATAGAGGACATTAAATCTTAATTTTGCTGGTATCATTTGAATCTTACCAAATAAAATTTATTTGCAAAGCTATGAGGCAAGAATCATTTTATTTCTGCAGGATGATAATTATTTGCATTGCTATTGGTTTTCTACAAATTAATATCTTTGCTTCACAGCTGTAAAGTACACTGATGAATAGTGAACGCGAGGTCAGAGGTACATGCACTTAGAGATATGAAGTACTACTGCATGACCCTTAGAGAATAAAATGATCCCTTCTATTTCCAAGTTTTGGACATATTTTCTTAATAATATGATATTTACAAGTTACAGATTGAAGAGGTTCCTTGTGATTACAGATCAATGTTTATTTATCTTTTATTTTTTCATACTTGTTTTATTAAAAAGTAAACATTAACTTTGTCTCCTCTTTTATGCAATGAGAAATCAAGTGTTCTTCCTCGCCTATGTTTTCCCACTGTCAATAATTTTAACTGACAATTTGAAATATATTTCTTTTGTTTTGTTTTGTTTATATTCATGTCCCTATAAGCACATTTATAATGTGTGTGTGTGTGTGTGTGTGTGTGTGTGTGTGTGCGAGTTTAACTGGTTTCAGTACTTAGTTCCAGTTCTTGCCTTCTACATCTCCTAAGATCTTATACTGGACTCATTTCATGATGTTCCAGTGGACATTCTCAGGGAACTTTCAGGAGGAATGACAGAGATGTACCGTTTCTTAGTTTTTGCATAGATCTGTTTTTAATGATGTTGGAAATTATGAAAATATGATGTATTTATAATAATATAAATCTGTTGCATAGCTTTTGAGGTAAAAGTGGTCACTCTCCTTGATTTTCTTAATCAAATCAATTATGAAATAGCCTCTGGCTGCTAGGTAGTTGGAAGAGTCAATCTTTATCATTTTACCATCATTTATGTTTGTTGTATCATTAATCTATCATGGCTACCTCTCTGATTGCTCCTTGTGCCTGCCCATATGGCCCACTCAAGACCTTCTCTTAAATCCCTGTATACCATGGCTGTAGTTCTTTTGCTGAAGTTTTGAGTGTCTGGCATCTAAAGTCTAGGCTTGTTAGAATGCATTTAAACATCACCATATGAGAGATGCTACATTTGATTAAGGCTTCACTCTCCACGATGGTGCAACTGGCAATAATGCTCATTCTCTTAACTTTTGGAGAATGCCTTCCCCACAGGGCCTTTCGCGATAGGGCCACCAACATTGACTCATTTCACTCCTGCCTCTTTCAAGCAATTCCAACTCCATTTCTTGATAGGACAGAACAAAAATAAAAGCAAAAAACCCTCCTAAACAAAGACCTTTGAGTATATTTTCTTCGTAGCACACCAGTTAATCCCAGAGTATATGTGTGTTAAAGTGTGTATCTGAGGAATGTAGGAAGGCCTAGTAATACCATCAAAGGCAGGTATACTGTGAAGCAAAACACATTTAAGCTTCAGAACTCCTCTTTTGCGAAGGCCCCTTCCAAATCCCTGGAAAGACCCTACCAATTTGTTCACCTGGGAGTCATACGTTTTGGTAAAATTTGCAAGCAGTAAAGGAATTTAAACACAATTGGTTAGACAGCCATCTCTTTTCTTTCTGACTTCTAAATAGATTGTCTTCTAGTGTGGAAGATGGCGGTGGGTGGGGAGCATGGGTAGAGAGCATGGGGTAGGGGAGAATGTTTTAGAGATGAAGGGGAGTGAAGTTTGTTAGAGTCAGGTATATTTATGTGGTTTGCATCATATCTATGTATAGTTAGATTATTGTTAGCAAGGTTTCACAGGTCAGTCAACAGAATCGAGATGAAACTGTTCTAAATTATCAATAATAAAAAATCCACTTTGTCCAACCTTGCTAGAGGAATGAATCTCTACAGATAATGATATCATAAATCATTTTTAGGTGAAAAGGTGATCAAAGAGTAAACAACCAAAAGACAAAGGGAAAAACTGTATGATAGAGATGAATTAGGCAATAAATTAAGCATGTTTTCCACATTTTATTATTTTTCCAGTTCTTTAAAATTTATAATCTATTGTTACTTCATTTCTTATTCTAAATAAACCTTCACTTTTATATTTCATTTTAAATTCATAATTTTGTATTCTTTTTCTTAAGGATGGCCCTCAAAATTAACTTTCGAGACCCACAAAACCTGAATCAAGCCCTTAATAGCCTGGATCTTCAAAACCTTGACTCTCATTAGTATTGAGTCTAGAGAGTATGTGATATACAGAAATTTCCTCTTTTTTTTTTTTTTGAGTTTTTTTATAGCACTAAGGGAGAAGAAGAGAGAAAGAAAGAAAGACCCCAGCCAAAACCATTTAAATGGATTATCATGTCCCACATTTTCTTCTATTTTGTCATTAACATGCTGTTAAGATATTTGAGCAGTTTAAAATAGTAGGATATCCTAGGTATTATCAGTAATGGTAAATATTTCTAGATTTTCTCTTATTTCTAATGAGTAAGAAAAAATCGGCTTGTAGTTAATATAAACATATATAAGCTCAAAAGAATGTATGCACATATCCTCTTGCTTCCACCTGTTGTTGCAAAATAAATCCACAGGTTACTCCCCACCCAAAAAAGCATTTCAAACGTGCCTAGGCTGTGAAATAGAATTTAAGCAAGTCTGCAAAATATCTCTTCCCATATCTACTGCTCCCCAAATGCAAAAAAGAAAAAAAATGTAGCAAAGATATATCTTGGCCCATACCAGAAACAGTAACTATCACATAGTGTTGACACTTGAACAACATGGGAGTTGGGGATGCTGATCCCCGGCACAGTTGAACATCTGTGTACAACTCTTGACTCCCCCAAAACTTAATAGCCTACTGTTGACTGGAAGTCTTACCAGTGACATAAAGTCGATTAACACATATCTTGTATATTATGTGTATTATATACTGTATTCTCACAATAAAGCAAGTTCAAGAAAATGTTGTGAAGTTTATGTTTTGATGCTTATAAGGAAGAGAACATACACTTACAGTATGAAAAAATCTGGGTCTAAGTGGACGGAGGCAGTACAAACTTGTTTTTTGTTCAAGGGTCTTCTGTACAACGTCTAGGTACTCTTACTCACCTATTTTAATAAAGTGCTAAATATATAATTGGTAATAATATCTGATTCCCAAGCTTTATTTTTAATTTTTTAAAAATTGGCTAATGTTCACAAAGAATTAAAAATTATTTGGATGCTATATTTGCTAGCAGCCATCCTTCCTCTTTATGATAGCTCAGTCTCTTCAAAATTCCCTAGAGGATTATCTAAGAACACTTAGAAATGTATGACAACAAATAATTGCAACAACACCTAAAACTAAGAATGACAGCGATCTTATTTCAGAGAACTTTTCACTAATTATAAGGTCTACAATGTTGAAAATGTAAATCATTTTG
The DNA here is from genome assembly GCF_014898765.1 of Herpailurus yagouaroundi. Taxonomy (NCBI): domain Eukaryota; kingdom Metazoa; phylum Chordata; class Mammalia; order Carnivora; family Felidae; genus Herpailurus; species Herpailurus yagouaroundi. Next base: position 29,474,220 of record NW_024412413.1, on the reverse strand, counting down.
AGAGGAACCACTGAAAAAACTTGTTACTTGAAAGTAAACAGACCTGTTGTTCTGAAAGATGGCTATACGATTTTTCCTTCCCATTTCCTTCTTCCTCGCTTGGATATCAAGGGCCTTTTGCTCCAGAAAATTGAGCAACTTTTTCTGTATCGCAATGATTTCAATGTTTGGGACCACAAGAATACATCTTCGAATTTTCTATCTCCCTCTCATACTATCATAGTGGTTTTTTCTTCCTTATTATGAGATTCCAAAATTCCAGTGCAAGAGACCAATACCTCAGGACCTAGGAGGAATAACCTGGTCACACTCATCTTAGGAAGTATTGTCCAAGTAAGCAAAACAGAAGGAGAGGGAAAGAATGAAAAGTACCACATCTTGTAGAATGTACCCTCTTGTATTTCAAACATTTCAATGTATCATAAAGAAGCAAGTAGAATGAGCGAGGATGACATGGCAGCCCAAGGAGCCTCCAGGGATGCAGGTGTGTGAAACACTAAAAATGGAAACGGGACCTCCAGCAGTATGGATGATAAGTCTGATCCAGGGATCTGTGGGGTTTGTCCTCATGAGCATTTAGTTGTCCTTTCAGTGGGGGACACAGTGACATCTGTGTGGAGCTGCCTCCACCATTTAGACAACAACGGTGTTGTCGGGAGCAATCACAGCTTCCAGTAGTGAGTTTACTTCTGTTCCAGGCATCAGATATGAGACAGAGTCCCCTTGTATGGAGTAAATGACTAGGTTCTTTGATAGTTTAGGAAAGAGGAAAGCTTCAAAAGTGAAATACTGAACATTCTGAAAATTATGGAAATAGACATTTTCAAGCAATTAATTGAATGACATAAATAAAACCATTGATTACTATGTAGAAACTAATAATACATGTTATACTTAGATGTATTGTTATGAGAAAAATAATAACAATATTTTAGGATAAGAGAAGTTCCTTGTCACTAAGCAACATTTTAAATATTAAATAAAATAATGCATCATCGATATGAAAACAATGGAAAATAAACACTTACACTTGCCTAGTAAAGTTCATAGCATACAGTTAGTGTTCATCGAACAATTGTGAGTAAGGCTTAGAAAGGGAGAAGGAAAAGAACAAAAGAAGGAAGGAAGGAAGGAAGGAAGGAAGGAAGGAAGGAAGGAAGGAGGGGAGGGAGGGAGGAAGAAAGGAAAAAGGAGGGCAGGAGACAAGAACGGAGAAAAACCATCAGAGATATTGAGGTTTAGTTAGAAGGCAATCAGGCTGGAAATACAGGAATTAACTCTAGAGTCAGGGTCAGGTTGGAGTCCAAGTGCAGCTTGAAACCCAACATGGCTTATTCCTGTGCTGCACTTTACCTGCTCCTTTTATTAAATCTTTGGAGCTTATTTCTACTTGCTATTTTCTCCCCTATTACAGCTTTGCCTTAGTATTTCTGACCTTGGCATGCTGACCTGATCCTGGTTCTGGGCTTATTGATTTATCTTAGTAATGAAAAAGCTGAGCTCATGGGAGTTATTTTATTGATACCCCATTCTTTATTAGCAGTTTTAGAACAGAAATAAAACCTCTTGGTATAAAGAATTAGTAACTCAGCCCTGATATAATCTGTTTTAGTTAAAAAACGCTAAGTGGTCAATTATTTTTATTTATTTATTTTTTAAATTAACTATACTGCAGGTAAAGCTATTGATGGGAAGCAAGTAGCTAACGTTCTTACTTTAAGTCCTGAGCTACTAAAATGGTTGTTCAAAATAATTGAACAGCCATATTTTAGTCAATTGAAAATACGCCAGCTAAACTAGCAAGGTGACTGAAAAGGCTGATTTGTTGAGAGAGAAAAACAAACTTTATTCTAGGTTATCCAGAATTTCATACTATGAAATTTTACTAAATTATTATCTAATTATTTATTTAGGGTCTTTATCTCACACAAGATATTTCTAATTATTGAAATAAAATATATGAGCACTAACTTTATTTTTAACATAATATTTGATAAAATGGGAGAACGGATAATAATCTATTGTAAACTTGAGAGAGTCCTTTATAGTTTGCAATTGTTATCCTAGGTTTTTCTTTGTTGTTTGTTTTCACAAGTCAAACTTTTTGCATTATAGAATAACAGTAACTCCTGAAATGAAGCAGTATATATTAAAACTATAGCATGATAGGGGCGCCTGGGTGGCGCAGTCGGTTAAGCGTCCGACTTCAGCCAGGTCACGATCTCGCGGTCCGTGAGTTCGAGCCCCGTGTCAGGCTCTGGGCTGATGGCTCGGAGCCTGGAGCCTGTTTCCGATTCTGTGTCTCCCTCTCTCTCTGCCCCTCCCCCGTTCATGCTCTGTCTCTCTCTGTCCCAAAAATAAATAAAAACGTTGAAAAAAAAATTAAAAAAAAAAAACTATAGCATGATATAACTTTATCTACAGATAGATACCATAGAACTACAGATAGAGATAGAGACATTGTTTTTTGTTTGCAGCAAGTTATGCTCAGAGACTGAGATTGTCTTTGCCAATAATATATTTAACACATGGTTGACGGCTGGAATTGTAATTCATAAAAATAGTATTTCACGAGCCAAGAGTATACAGGATAATATCTCTTAATAAGCCAATAAAGATATAACGTACTCCAAACCAATGATAGATCAATTACACTATTGTTCCAGGAAAAGGAGAGGTGAAAGCAATGGACTCCACATTGAGTTGAAGTGTGCCTTTCTGTGAATTGGTTGGCAGAAGAGTTGGCTTAGCCAACCAAGAGCTGACATACATCAGCTGCCAGATCAGATTGAAAGTCCCTTGATGATGCCAGTGGAACGAAGGCACTCAAGTTGGTAGGCAAGATGACCTCCCTCAGGTTTTCATCACTGCCGGCAAAGAGTAGCCTTGCCACACTGAGAGCTGAGGTGCCAAGGTCTTCAGAGAGCTGTTTAGATCAGCAAAGAGTAGCTTTTCCCAGACTGAACCCTTTAGGTAAGTCTTCACGAATTCATGGTATTTAAAGTTTAAACGTCCATTATGTCACAGTCACTCCTTTATAGGTTCGTGTTGCTAAGCACTCAGTAGCACAACAATTTTGACAACGGCATCTTAAGATCGTCTCCCCAATGTAAACAAATGTACCCTTAGGTCAAAACAACCCCAGGTAAGCCAAGAGCAAGTGGATTTGAAATCATAACAAACCGATACACCACACACTGCATCTAAATTGGTAGGTATTCTATAATTTTTCTGTTTAATTTTAGTGTGTGTTTAATAATGAATACATAAGAAAGCATGAAAATGTAAATGGAGGTCAGTGAGTGCCCCTTCCCACACTTGCCTCCATGTATTTGTGCTCTTTTCCAAGCAGAAGCATGAACTTCCTTTGAGTCAACTGAGTTCCCAAACTCCAAATATTTTTTTTTTAATTTTTTTTAATGTTTACTTATTTTTGAGAGAGAGAGACAGAGAACGAGCAGAGAGAGAGGGAGACACAGAATCTGAAGCAGGCTCCAGGCTCCTAGCTGTCAGCACACTGCCTGACACGGGGCTCGAACCCCCAAATCGTGAGATCATAACCTGAGCCAACTGAGCCACCCAGGTACTCCAACAAACTCCAACTATTTCCTGACCCATCCTTCATATCGAGTCATGTTTTTTGTTTGATCCCCTCTCTCCTAACCCTTGATACCTGCTTGGTGATAGCTAGCAGGTAAAAAGCAAAACAAACAGACAAACAAAATACCTAAAACAAAAACAAACAAACAAAAATGATTGCATATTGTGTCTACTTACTACTGTATTTTTTTATAAGTGCCAGTTTAATCTTGACCGGCTGACCTGCAGTTTTATCACACAACCAGTTTCCCAGTACCCTAGATTTATCTATGGGACATTGAACATTTTCCCACTTTATTTGAGGATTAGTGGCTTCTTTACCTCTTATCATGTCTTGAGAATAGTATCTTTATCTATGTTTTTTGATCTAACTATTAATAGTAATTTTATTATATTGAACATTCATTTCCCCTTTCAAATGTGTTCTACATTGTTCTCCAGATGGGATCTCCCTCAAGTGCTCTGAGAAACACCAATCTAATAAATCCCCAATGTGTAGTATGGGGAATAATACAGTATTTGGGGATGAAATATAATCAAATGGGAAGATTTTTATTTTGTCTTTTTATTAGTCAGAGTTGTTAAGGTGTATTATACATATGGTAAAAGTCATCCTCTTAAAGTATACACTTGGATGATTTCTGACAATTGCATGTAATTGTTCAACCACACCCAAATCAAAACATAAAATATCCATGACCCTGAAAAGTTTCCATGAGTTGCTTTGCAGTCATCCCCTTTTCCCGCTGCAGCCTCTGGCAATCGTTAATCTGCTCTATATCCCTGTAGTTTCATCTCTGCTCAGATATCTTATATGTGGAATCATGTTATATATAAACTTCTGCGTTTGACTTCTTTCACTTAGCATAATGTTTTTTAAACTGCATCAATTTTGTTGAATACCTTAATATTCACTCCTTACCATTGGTGAGTGGTATTCCATTGTCTGGATGTACCCCTATTTGTTTAGTGTTTCACCAATTAATGGCATCTGGTGTTCCTTCTTGTATTTGGCTTTTATGAAAATGATCTGCTGTTAACATTAGTCTGCAAGTACTTGTGTGAATATATTTCTCTTGGATAAATACCTGAGTTGGGCTGCATTTTAAGGATATTGTGACTTCACAACAAACTGCCATACTGCTCTCGAGTTTATATATAAACTGGCCTTATCATTTTGGCTATATCATTTTGTATTTCCTCTAGCAATATAAAAATGTCCACTTGCCCCGCATCCTTACTAACACTTGGTATGGTCACAAAGTTTGCTTTCTTGTTCATTTGTTTCAGCCTTTCTGGTGTGCACATAAGAACATATATTTGTGGTTTTGTCTATTTTTTATTTTTACTAATGACTAGTGACATAGAGCATCTTTTCTTGCCACTTAAAATCCATGTATCTTCTCTGAGGAATTGCCTGTTGATATATTTCTGCCCATTTTCAAGTTGTATTTTTTGTCTTCTTATAGTTAAATTTTAAAACTTCCTATATTTTCTTTTGCATAGCAAAGCAAACAATCAACAGAACAAAAAGGCAACCTACTGAATGAGAACAGATATCTGCCAATGATGTATCTGATATATATCTGATATATATCTGATATAGGGTTAATATCCAAAATATATAAAGAACTTAAACAACTAAATACCAAAAAAATAAACAATCCAGTTTAAAAATGGGCAGAGGACCTACATAGACATGTTTTTCAAAGAATACATACAAATGTCCAACGGACACATGAAAAGGTGCTCAGCATCACTAATCGCCCAGAAGATGCTAATCAAAACCACACTAGTCCAAGTGGCTACTATTGAAAAGACAAGAAATAACAAGGGGTAGTGGACTTGGAGAAAAGGGAATCCTCTTGCCCTGTTTGTGGGAATGGCAATTGTTGCAACCACTGTGGAAAACAATATGAAGGTTTCTCAAAAATTTGGAAATAGATATACTATATGATACAATAATTCCACATTGGGTATTTACTAAAAGAAAATGAAAACACTAATTTGAAAAGATATGCAGACCCTAAGCTCATTGCAGTATTATCTACAATAGCCAAGATATGGAAGTAACCCATGTGTTCATCAATAGATGAATAAAGAAGATGAGGGGTGTGTGTGTGTGTGTGTGTGTGTGTGTATACATACATACATAGAGTGGCATATTAGTCATAAAAAAGAATTAAATCTTGCCACTTGTGACAATATGGATGGAACTAGAGGGTATCATACTAAGTGAAATAAGTCAGAGATTTCACTTACGTGAGGAATCTAAAAAACAAACGAAACAAATAATGAAAACCAAACAAACTCTCAAATATAAAGAACAAACTGGTTGTTGCCTGAGAAGAGGTGGTTGGGAGTAGTTGAAGGAATTAAGAGATACAAACTTTAAGCTATAAAATAAATTAGTCATGGAGATAAAAAATACAGCATAGAGAATATAGTCCATAGTGCTATAATAACATTGTATGGTGACATATAGTAATGACACTTACTGCAGTGAGCATTACAGTGTATACAATTGGGCAATTACTATACTGTACATCTGAAACTCATATAACATTTTATGTCAATGATACTTCAATAATAAAGAAAAATAAATTAAAAGTCCCTGTGTTTGCAGACTCATATTTTTTGACCACTTACAGGAGACAGCCTTTTTTTGCAAATAGATTTTTGTAGTATATAGCTTGCCTTTTTATTCTCTTAGCAGTATTTTCCAAGAGCAGAAGATTTAATTTTGATGAAATCACATTTATCTATTTTTTCCCTTATGGTTTTGCTTTTTATGTTCTAAGAAATCTTTGCCTAGCCCAAGGTCACAAATACTTTTGTCTTGCTTCCTTCTAGTTTTTTTTTTTTTTTTTCAACGTTTATTTATTTTTGGGACAGAGAGAGACAGAGCATGAACGGGGGAGGGGCAGAGAGAGAGGGAGACACAGAGTCGGAAACAGGCTCCAGGCTCTGAGCCATCAGCCCAGAGCCTGACGCGGGGCTCGAACTCACGGACCGCGAGATCGTGACCTGGCTGAAGTCGGACGCTTAACCGACTGCGCCACCCAGGCGCCCCCCTTCTAGTTTTTTTTTTTTTTAATTTTTTTAACGTTTATTTATTTTTTAGAGTGAGAGAGACAGAGCATGAGTGGGGAAGGGGCGGAGAGAGAGGGAGACCCAGAATCCGAAGTAGGCTCCAGGCTCTGAGCTGTCAGCACAGAGCCCCATGTGGGGCTCAAACTCACAGACCGCGAGATCATGACCTAAGCTGACCTCGGCGGTTTAACCGACTGAGCTGCCCAGGGGCCCCTACTTCTAGGAGTTTTATAGTTTTATCTCCTAGATTTAAGACTATCATATATTTTGAGTTTCATTTTATGTGTTTTAAAGTAAGAGTTAGGGTTTACTTATTTGTGTACAGATTTCCAAGAGGTTAAATTGGTCATATAAAGTGTGAGTAACATTCTATTATGATCATATGCATTCCACACGCTATCTTCTGCTACATTGATCTATTTGGCTATTCTTATGGCAATACCACACTGTCTTGATTACTGTAGCCTTATAGTAAGTCTTGAAATCAGATGAATCTTCTAACGTCAGGTATCTTTTTTTTTTTAACGTATTAGCTGTTCTAACTCCTCTGCGTTTCATATATATTTTTTACATTAGCTTGTAAGTTTCTAAAATACTTCCTGGAATTTGACTGGACTTTTGTTGGTTTTAACAGAAGACTTCAAACAATGCCTCAATCCAAAGAATTGCCTTTAGTGATGTAAATTCAAGGCAATACCTAATTAAAGAAAATAAGGGACAACCCAATTAGAGAAGTATGGGAAGCATGTGGGAATTATGCGGGCTTTTCATTAACTGTAACTAATAATAGAACCAGTTTTTGTGCAAAGGTTAAGGTAGAGTATAAACCTGACTTATTTATAATCAAAAAACTTTTGTTAGGAAATGCTAACTATGAATAAGGTAGCATGGTTTATATGTTTATTCCTATATAACTGTTGCAAAGACTACCTTGTTTATTATAGAGTTACTGTTATTATATTTATACAGCCTCCAGATATCATTACATATATTGGCAAAATCCCTAAAATATTTTTAGAAAATGGAAGCTTTGCCAATTCTTCAAGAAAAATTTACCAAAAATAGAAATATCTTTAACATTTTGGTTAGCATAGCAAATGATTAAAACATTCTTGAATTTTTATCCTCTTTTTTTTAGAAGTGACAATACATGAAATAAAGAAGATGTACCTACAAATATACTTTTTGAAAAAATAGGCATATGTATTTTTAATAATAGGATAATTATAAAAATGGTAATGCTATTTATTTTATATGCTTAAGAATCTTTTGGGTAATTAGAATTACATTGTTTCTTAGCTATATACAGTGCTAATGTCTCCAATGGGATCAAATCCTCATTTTCTGTCTTTATTCAAATGTCCAAGTAATTGTTCCAAAATAACATGTTTTAATAACAGAATAAAATGGCAAGGTTAGACATGTACTGTGCTAGTGATGGAGGGAGAGAGAGAGAGAGAGAATGTGTGTGTGTGTGTGTGTGTGTGTGTGTGTGTGTGATTATAACTAGCTATATCAAGTGTTAAAAATCCCAACCAGATATTTCAGAGTAACAAGCCATTGTAAAATAAATGATTAGAAATTCGATACTAATAATTTTAGTGTTCAAAGTTTCTATCCATTTGTTTATTGATGGGTAAGGAAATTCTGAGTGTAAAAAATGTTAAATTCACTACTAGTGTTATATGTTCTTTCCCCTGAGAAAATATATTATGGGATAAAATAAAGAATGGTTTGACATTTGTCTATATTGCAGACATCTCTAAATCACATTTACATTTAGTAGATGTTAACTGGACTAATATAAACCAATATTCTTGTAATCAAGAAACCTATCTAATTATCTCATAAGATAGTCTTCTTTCTGAACATTAATATTTAATACTGGGCTTTGACTGGCTTAATGACCTGCAGTGGTCTCATCTTATAAATTTTGGTTATCCACTTAGCAAATCAAACAGATCTATAAGATACTCAGTATTGTCCAGTTGTTTGATTGACCATATTCTAGTCTGCAGCCTAAATGATATAGTTTTCTCTTCTCTGTCCAGGAATTATGTTACCAATTTATCAAAGTATAATGAACTCAAATGAACATGAATGCAGCTGCTGTCCAACGGTATTGTTAGTCTTGGCAGAAAGTCATATATTTAGAAATGTGTGTTAAATTATTATCAGGGCATGAGATAGCCATATAAAACTCCCAGATCTGTCCTTCATTTTTAAAAAGTCTTTCATTTTATGATCTATATTAGATTAATGTCACAGAACATTGATTATATCTGTGTTGATATTATAAGTCTATATTACTCACTTTCTTGAATATTCAGACAGAGTACACAATACTAGGTCATTTGAACTTTTCATCTTATAATGTTGGATGATAATGCCCTCAGGAGTTACTGAGCTGTAGAAGGTTGTTTTCTCCTAAACTTAATGATTCCAAGCTGTCTTTGATAGTCATGATTTTGATGATTTCTTTTTTCTTCTCTGACTTCTCAGTACAATCGTATTGATGAGACTTCATCTTTTTTGTCATTGCTTCTAATGTTCTATCTTCTGCAATTTTACTAAGGACTGGTTGATTGGAGGTAATAGAAACAACACTTTTAGTAAATTTTAATACCTGTCAGTGTAGTTGTTAATGGCTATCTTCTTCACTCATGAAATAAAATTCATGAGTTGTTGTAACAAGAATACTGTTTCCGATGTTGAATAAATATCTTTTACTATTGTTGTTCATTTTCCATTTTGCATTCATGTTCTCAGCATTTGAAGCTGTCAGGATTCTGTCCACCAAAAAACCACCTGCTATTTTGTCTAGCCAACCTATGCATTTGTTCAGAAGGTAAAACTATGGGAAACTGCATGGTACCACAGGAATTTAAATTGTTACTTTAAAACATTTCCCTTTTATGTCAATATCCATTTTGCTTAGTGTTACAGGGTGGTGATTTTTACCAGTCACAGTAGCATACAAAGTGAACTTCCAAGTCAAGGTTTGAAAGACTCCACAGGATCAGACATAATGTGAGATGAGTGGATAAAAAGGTAAAAGCCAAGTGCATCAGTATGAAAATAACATTCGTTTCATATTTTCTAACCAGGCAGTCTTTTATAGAAAGTTAAATGATCTAAAGAAATATGCTTTCCAGCCATATAAATAACTACATAGGGAACATCAAATGCACCAAAAAGATGAAGAAGAAGAAGAAGAAGAAGAAGAAGAAGAAGAAGAAGAAGAAGAAGAAAATAATGTAAAGACACTCCTTTCCTACTAAGCTACATGAGGTTTAGGGATTCATAGTTGACAGAAAGTCCTCAATGTCTACAACAGTGACTGACACATAGAAGGTGTTCAATCTGTATATTTTATTTTATTTTTAGTTTTTATTATTAAAAAAAATTTAATGTTTATTTCTGAGAGACAGAGAGAGAGAGAGCATAAGCAGGAAGGGGCAGAGAGAGGGAGACAGACTCTGAAGCAGGCTCCAAGCTCTGAGCTGTCAGCACAGAGCCCAACACGGGCTTGAAACCATGGGCTGGGGTATCATGACCTGAGCTGAAGTCAACTGAGCTTAACCAACTAAGCCACCTAGGTGCCACAGGAACTGTTTTTTTTTTTTTAAAGTTTTTTTTTTTATTTTGAGAGAGAGAGAGAGAGAGAGCTCCCACACATGAGTGGGGGAGGGGCGGGAGGGTGGGGAGAGAATCCCAAGTAGTCTCCTCACCAGAAACTGAAATCAGGACCTGATCAGAAATCAAGAGTCTGACACTTAACCAACTGAGCAACCCAGGTGCCCCTCAATAAGCATATTTTAAATAAATGAATGAATGAATGAGTGGATGATGGACTAATAATAAGCAATTGCATTTGTGGTCACTTTAATATAACTAAGGGCTACATCCCTTAAACTAGCTTTCTAGTCACATGAAGATAAATCAAGGTCAACTTCTCAAATTGTCCTTTAAATGTCTATAGAATTCTTCTGTTTTTTATTAAGCATGTTCCTTTGGGTAAGTCAGGTGCCTCGTTTCCCTACTCTGCACATCTAGAAACTGCATCAGTAGAAATACCTACCTTATTCTGAGGAAAAAATTTTAATTCACGTAAAACACCTCAAACAGTATTCGGCTAAAATAAGTGCTTAATAAATATAAACTAACATCTATTATTACTTCCCTGAATATGTAAGTTAAACACATTGAACTTAAACAATTTATGAGTGAGTTCTAAATAGGGTTCTGGCCAAGTTTTGTTATAAAAAACAAAACAAAACAAAACAAAACAAAACAAAACAAAACTACTTCCACTCTTTGTGTTTATTTACTGGCCACATAATATCATGTCTAATAATCATCATCTCTGATGACTTTAAGTTTAAACTGTGCAATTATAATTTGGAATGACTTTGGAAATTGTCAAGATTTGCCTAAGACTAGATTATGATTATTTGCCTCATCAATAATATGCTTTTGAGCATTTGGGGAACCCCATAAATGTGTACAGTTTGTATCCCGTACCACAGCATGTGCCCAAGGGGGAGATTGAGTTAAAAATATAGTGACTGTTCTGCTCACCAAACTGTGTGCCTTACAGTGGCACTGCAGGAAGGGACGTTTCTATCTAGTTCACGCAATGGTGCCATGTTGACTAGCAGCAGCCTTGTGAGTTAGCTCCATTTAACTGAAAAATAAAAGGTTCTGCATTTCGTTATTTACCTGATTCCTTTAGAATCAGACATTCATCCTAAATCAGAAAGTATCTCTTTCCAAAATGATTTTATAACCTGATAGATCTCTTTAATTTTAGTAAACACTAGTCATACTAGTTTTTTCTAACATTTTATTGGGTTCTGTTTTAATTATACCTGTGTCTAGGATTTTTGCCATTGGATTTGCCTGCAAATCAGAATATTTATCCACTGTTACATAAAAAAATTAATAATTTGACACCAGGTAACTTATTTGTATAATTAATATTGTAAAATTATTTTTCATGAGAAACATGGCTAAGTTACTTAAAAACACCCTTTTTTCGATAAAATCACATTTATTTAATGAAGTCAAAGTAAAAGACAAATTTATTCAATGTTCAGATTCAAAAAGGAAAATAACTACTGTGCTAAAGCGAGTTTCATGTTAGAATAGTAATAAATACCTACCAGCTAGTGAAAGAGAAGAAAAGCTGTCAAGTGATTTATATATTTTAAAACCAATTTACTTAAAAGAAAAATAATATAGCAATTTATCAAGTGATTCATGATGTTGTGGGGCATATAAGTACTTGCATTTTTTTTATAAATGTTTATTTATTTTGAGAAAGAGAGAGAGACCATGAGTAGAGGAAGGGCAGAGAGAGAGAGAGAGAGAGGAGAGAGAGAGAGAGAGAGAGAGAGAGAGAGAGAGAGAGAGAGAATCCTAAGCAGGCTCCAAGCCATCAACACATAGCCAATACAGGGTTCGAACTCACGAACTGTGAGATCATGACCTGAGATGAAATCAAAGGTTGACGCTTAACCGACTGAGCCACCAAGGCATCCCTCTAATTACTTTAAAAGACAAAACAGAACAAAACTGTAACATAACATTCTTGTTTATGCACGCTTTATGAAATAAGGATGTGGATGTACTCCAATACAAATTTCTTATGCTTCCTTAGAACTCTTTTTGCATAATGCTTTTGAAATCCCCATGTAGTAATGATCAGATTCAGACTTACCAATGAACTATTATCTGAGAAGGGCCATTTAGCATGGAGACAAGCATTCTGACAGAACACGAAACTGAAACATCAGTTCTATTTCATTACAGCTCTTCCCACTTACTCTCCAAGTGGCTTAGGAAGTTTATCTCAATTAAAGTTAAAGGAGGCATTTTCAGGGTGACTGCTATATTCACCATTCTGGGTTCTCCACATATTTTATCTTATTACATATTGATAATTATCCTGAAATATGGATTATTGTTTCCCTTTTACAGGTGAAGAAGCCAGTGCCAAAGACCACACAGCTAGTAAGCAGCAGCAGAGACAGCTTCAGTTCTGTTTGACTCACATCATTTCACCACTAAGCCATACTGACAGTTAAGTGATACATTTCAATTGCATATTGTTAAATAAGAACATGATTTTGACTCTATCTCCTATAGAGTTTTGCTGTAGATTTTATTTTTGTGCAAATATATCCTTCCTTTTCCACCCCAATGGTATCAACCTTGTCTGTGTGACTTACTTTTTGGTCAGTAGCTTTTGAGTGGATATGACAGCATGCCATGAATGAACAAAAGCTGCAATGTAAATGGATTGGTTCAGTTTGTCTTTTGCTTTGCCTTCTGCCACAAGAATAGAATATCCCAGAGAGGAGCTGTTCCTTCAGCTTAGATTACAAACAAAAATTTCAAGTGGAGCAGACCTCCAGTCAACCCATAGACCTACAGCAGGCCCACAAACTATAGGCCTCAACAACATGAGAAAGAAATAGATGTTAGTTTGTGTAAACCACTTGGATTTCATAGGTTGTTGTCCAAAGTGGATTCATACAAGTCAACAAGAAGATCAAATTTTATAATGGATACATTGTTATTCATTGAGTAAACGGTTAAATTAGTATTCTCTCCTTGAGGAAGCATCCACTCAAACAACAACAAAAGTTAGATTAAATTTTTAATGAGTCAGGAAATACTGCCTTCCATTAGCACAGTCGAAAAAAAATAAACTTTAAGTTAATATCGAGTCTTAAGATTTCAATATCGCCAGTACCCATGTTTATGCAGAAATCCCAAAGTGTTTCAAATAAAATTACTGCTGTACCTGAAAACATTTATTACATCCTGCAATGAAATCTACAGAATGATGCAATTTAAGGATATTCTTTTTCTAGTCATTAGCCTCAGAATTGATTTGGGAAGAGATTATATTTGCCAATGACAAGATTTAGGTACTATTATTAACTAAATACTTAATGAATCAATCTGGTATTAGGCTGTTGAAACTGTCCCCAATTTTAGTAGATGTCTGGTTGTACTACAATTATCATCTGTAAACTTTCAGTGCCGTGAAGGGAACATTTGTGTGTTTTTCATCTTTATATTTCCTATGTTTATCACAGAAGTTGATACAGGGAAGAATTTAATAAATGACAAAAATGGGTATTACAATCCAGAAATCCTACTTTATTAAAGGGAGTATCAAAACATTAGAGAGCATTTTCCATCTATGTTTTCATGTCTTTTGGTTGCCTAGTGGTAATATATTCTATTTCTATATTATTCTGCAATTTACAAAGCATTTTATATGTCTTATCTCATTCAGACTTTACAACTACGTGAGCTGTGTTTATTTCTGATATACATATAGGGACTCAGAGTTATTGCCCAATATCACACTTAAAATCAGGATTTATCGACTTCTTGCTCCAAAGCTCGTGTTCTTTCTTCTCAATCATGCTGAGTATTGGATCAGGGAAATAAATCAGAAAAATATAGAAACATTCTTGTCTTGCAACGTTTTTCATTATCTAGCAAGAGAAATTTATTATTTGAAAATACACTCATATGCTCATTCTAATTTTGTAAGCACTAGGCCATTTTTCTCTACAGATTATACTTCTAATGTAAAGTAAAAAATTGGAGAGTGTATTTTCCAGGAATTCTAGAGAATCTCAAAGTAAACACCAATGATACTTGGATAAGCTTTACAAAAGTTAGAAAATTTAAGATAAAATAGACCTAAGAGAAGAACAAATACACTAGAGCATTTCAAATCAGAGTATTCAGCTACAAAGAACAAAATCCTATTAGCATAATCTTTTTAAAATGAAGTATCACCTAATTTCATTTATCTTGCATCCAGATTATATTTTACTCCCTGGAGACATGTCAAAATATGTCAGGTCCCCTAATATACTAAATAATCCAAAAACTCTTTTGAAGTATGCCTTTTTCTAGAATCAAATTGTTGGAAAAATTAAATTCTTATAAAACCTTTCTCTATGGAGAGATCACTAATTTTAAAGAAGAACTTGTCAGTGAACACTTATCTATTGAGGGCCTCCTTCTATTCATGAATCTGTAAACAGATTTTGTGCCCAGATGGCGGTAGGAAGCCTTAAGATAGCCACCAAGGATTCCTGCCTCCTGGTGTTCATGTCTTCATATAATACCTTTCTCTTGGATGTAGGTTGAACCTCATGACATTCTCCTCACAAGTAGAATAGTGTGAAAGTCATAGGAAAACACTTCCAAGATAAAGTTAAAAAGGGATTCTGCCTTCCATTCTGGGTACCATCTCTTACTCACTTTCTCTTAGAGACTTGACAGTAAGGGGAACCAGCTACCGTGGTGTGAGCTGCCCTATTGAAAGACAGGTGGCAAGGAACTGATGTCTATGGTCACTTTGGGATCTGAGGTCAGCCAACGGCCCTGTAAGTCAATTTGGGTGCAAATTCTCCCACAACTGGTCTTGAGATGACCAATGATCACAGCTCCAGCAAAAATCTTGACTGCAGCCTAATGAGAGAGCTTGAACCATAAGAAAGCCTGAACTTAGCCAGGAGTACCCAGCAAAGCCAAACTCAGACAGACATGTACTGTGAGATAACAGATGTTTGTTATTTAAAGCACTAAGTTTTGGGGTAATTTTTTAGTGCAACAAGGGGAAGCTAAAACACAGGGCATGATCTATCCTCTAAGGTATAAATAATAAATTAAGATTTTAATTAAACATTACTCAGAAGTCCAAAACAATAGATCATATAAAAGGGGCAGATGAATGCAGTGGAGTTAAAGCTACAGTCAAATCTTAGCTCCATTCTTTAATAGATTATGTACTTGCTTCTGACATTGGGAAAAATAATTCCATGTATTATTTTAAACTATTTTCTTTATGCATATTATTATGTCATTAAAGATAATTATCACTTTGTATTAACCACCAGACTATCCTGGCATACAAGTAGAATTCATGCTAAAACTACTTTGGAAGGCCAGCATGGCCTCTGTGATTTTACAGTATCTGGTCCTGCATGGGAGACAAAATCGAGATCTAAAATTGAGATAAAATTGAGATCTACAGGTTTAAGATAATTCTACTTTTTAGTAAACACCTGCTTTTATTGCTTTGGATCTATTCTTTCCTGTCATAAAATATGAATGGAAGTTTCTTGGGGAACTAGCTCGAGAAGTGGGTCCTAACTGACCAACTAGCCAATCAGCATATCCCTTCTCCCTAGATATCATGATTAGTTTACCTAGTTTGGGTCAATATGAATCATGCCCAAGATCCTTTTTTTTTTTTTTAAATTCTCAATGTTTATTTATTTTTGAGAGACAGAAAGAGATGGCGTGAGAAGGAGAGGGGCAGAGAAAGAGGGAAAGACAGAGTCTGAAGCAGGTTCCAAGCTCTGAGTTGTCAGCACAGAGCCCAAAGTGGAGCTGGGACTCACAAACCTGAGAGATCATGATCTCAGCTGAAGCCGGATGTTTAACCAACTGAGCCACCCAGGTACTCCCCTTCCCCCCCTCCAAGATCCTCTTAATTGATGGAAGGGAGAATCAATTTCTTCTCTCTCTCTCTCTCTCTCATTTCTTCTGTAGTATTGAATCTAAAACTATATAGGCTCGAGCGGTTCACAGTGACCATTTACTACATTAAGACTCAAATCATGCTAACATAGGGAAGACAACACAACTGATAGGAGAAGAGGCCCCGGTACTCTGATAATGTCAGAGGCCAACTCTGATCTTGAAATTGTCAACCAAGCAAGCCAGCAGACTCCCACTCTGCTCACGATGGTCTCTTTGTGTTTTTATTTATTTACATTTCATTCACTCAGTCCATCTAATCAGGCATTCATTTATTCAAAAGAATTTTCATGGAGTGCTTACTGTATATAAGCAAGTATACTAATGGTTACAGGAATTAAACATGTACAGAAGTAAGTACCTATATTCAAGCAACATAAGATCTAGCAGGAAAAGAAGATGTGCCCACAAGTATTTCTGGTATCTAAAAGTATGTATCAAGTAACATGTATTTTCTTTCTTCTTTATGTCCAATGCTTTCAGTTTTGGCCGTAATCCTTACCTGTTGGTAACCTCTATTGCAGACTTCGCCCCTCAATAAATCCTCTCTACTAACTGTCTTATTCATGTCCTACCATTCTGCCCTTCGCCTGCTCCATTCCAGCTCTTCCTGGAACATCATACCATAGCCTTAAGATCTTTGCACTCTATCTTCCCCTAGTCTAGACTACTCTCCCCGCATATAGATCTGCGGGGCTCACTCCCTCATACACTTCAGGTTTTTCTGAAATGTCACATTTAAATGAGGCATTACTCATCTCCTTTCAAAATGGAATACTCACACACACTACATATCCCTTTTCCTTGGCTTCTATCCCATTGCACTTACCACTGTTTGATTATAACATGTGGTCTAGATTCCCTCACCATTTTGATTTTATTATATGTCAGTCTTTTCTCACCAGAAAATAAGCTCCATGAGAGCAGGGATTTGGAGGAGACTAGAACAGAAGCAGACACTATGTGTGGGTGTAATGATAGAATATAAAAGAGAAACAAAAAACATATATAATGCAGAGTGGAGGGAGAGACTTTCTGCAAAAGTCAGACTAAATGTTATAGAATGGATCTCCAAGCACCAATAAAACAGGAAGAATGTAATAACAACAACAGATCTCTCACCAGAGCTCAGCTTTCCAGAATACCTTCTATCAATCACCATTTTTATGGGTCTCCTTTTCATAAATATATTAAATCAGAAGTAAAACTCAGCAAACCTTATTTTCTCATAAGTTTTAGAGAAGAGGATGGTCTCATTCCTTTTGGCTTAATGCTTTTCCTCTTCTAGGAATATAAATTCATTCAAGCCTGAGATATTTATTTCAACCAAATTTTATTTTTTTAATTCTTGGCTTTCTGATATCACAGAAAAATCGTGTCTTACTGCAGAGAAAAATTTTAAAGAAGATAGTATATTTAAATCTAAAAGTAAGAGTCATAATTTTTGTCACAAACTCATAGGGCTGCTAGTTTTTTATTTCAATTATTTTTGCAAATCAGTCTTAAAATTACATTAACAAAAATATAAAACTCAGACTTCTGGTTTCCAGCTCCATATGTAAGGAGTTTAGAAGCTGCCACTTTTCCTAACAACAAGGAAAAACCTGGACTGAAAAATCAACAACTCTTCTTGGATCTATATGAGAGGGAAGACGGACACAGGGCAAACTATAGAGTTACCATATCCAGATTTCTCCCGCTATCTGAAAGTGGAGTGTTCCTATGACATTTGTAAGCCAAAGTAGTTTAAAGCAAAGAAGCAATTACCTTTAATGTATAGGGGGGGAAATTGAGCATTTCCAGGTCTAGAACATAACCTCTTTTAGGCTTTTCTGATATCTTAGCATACATCTTGCTAATGGATGGACAAACTAAATCGAGATAAAGCACAGATGCTCACAGACACAGTTCAAACCTATAGTGGCTGGATGCTGAGATTCTGAATGTTGTTCCCAGGGAAAGAGCCACACTCACCACTCAGGGTGTATGGTGTCTCTATAAGCTCACTGCAAAATGAACAGGAAATACTATTTTCATTTTTCACTTTTTTAAAATAAAAGCTAAAATCCCCTCCAGATTTCTTTCAGTTAGTGGAAACAGGCACTAACATAGGTCTTTCCTAAAAGCAAATTGGCATAATGCAAAGTTTAGAAACAGCAGGGGATACCTGTATCTCTTCTCTCTACCTGGTTTCTCTTCTTCCCATTATCTTGTTAGTGTACTGATACACTAATTTTATATTAGGGTTCACTTTTTGGGTGGTATTTTACTAATTTTTTCATGCAGTTTTTAAATATTTATTTTTACCAATGCCTTTCTCCCCACTGCCTTTAGAAAGACCAATCAGCTGTGATATGTGTAGAAAAGAGGATGTGTGTCAGCTGGTGGGATGAGGGGAAGAGATTGTACGGTCGCTCCCTTGTAACTGGGCAATTAAAACTCCAAATGACAAATCAGCAGAAGTTAATAATTGCTTATAAAGATGGTTGAAAATATTAATTACCAATTGAAATATTATAGAGGCTAACTAAATCAGGTAGGAGCTGGGGAACTCTGGGAACATCTGGAAAATATGACCCAAGTTTAACACATAGAATTTTATAGAAGTAGAGCAGGGACTCAGATTTTTAGGTTATTTGTCCAAAATAGCAGTTTCAGTCTTTGTCGTGCATCAGAACCACTTTGGTACTTATTAAATTTAGATTTTGTATCCAACTCTCAAAGAACTTAAATATTGCTGGCATGGCAGTTTCCAGATATCTGTAATTTTTAACAAGATAGTTGAATGATTCTGATTGAAATAGTGCACAGACCAGACCAGAGACATAACCTTGAAAATGGGGCCAACCTTGAGCTCTCAGACAGCCCTGCGTAATTACCGTTAGTAAATAAACATAATATTTGTGCTCACTGTCAATGCAGACAGGGAGACGCTGCCTCACCAAGTGATCTGGCATACCCAGTCACAGTGTATGTGGATTCTAAATCATTTTACTGATGGTTTCTCTAACTTTCAAAAAAGCAAAGCTTCCTCTTCAAGGCTATTCTGGTATGCCATTGTCATTTGATTCAAGAAGATTTGATACTTGCTTGAACTCTAATGTGTTTTCTATAATTTGTAAATGTGTGCCTACTCTGTGTAGTTTAGGACTCTGGTGATGACTGACAGTGACCTCCGTTCTCCATATGAAAACAGGGATGGAA
This sequence comes from Herpailurus yagouaroundi, assembly GCF_014898765.1. NCBI lineage: Eukaryota > Metazoa > Chordata > Mammalia > Carnivora > Felidae > Herpailurus > Herpailurus yagouaroundi. The sequence continues at coordinate 29,454,741 of NW_024412413.1, read as the reverse complement.
CTGATTCCAGTTACTTTTTTTCTTTCAGGTTAACTCTCTCCCACCACTTTACCCTTTCTTCATAGAGCCTCTTCTCCATCTCTTGACTCATTTGTATTATTCACCAGATTGTTTTCATCACCTTAACAGTATTAAAAACTGGCACAATGATCTGGCTATTACTAATGTGGAACATAGTGGGATGATTCCATGACTCCGTAAGGGCAGTTTTCAGATTACCACTAACAAAATGCTTCAACATGCATCATTCCATTTATTAGACAACTCTGCAAGGTGGGTTTTAGTGCCTTAATTTTATAGGTAAGAAAAATCTAGATTTAGAAATGCTCAACTCTAATTTAAATGACAGATATGTAACACACCAAAAATGTTTAGTCAAGATTCTCTGTTTTTGTTACTACTCCCCTATATTTTATTTTAATATAGAATAGCCAGGAGGTCAGTGACACAGAAGCTCTGACTGGGTGAACCTCAGGAATAGGAGCCATTGTGTTCCATAGGTATCCATGAGTTGTTCTAGAATGCAATCTAACAACACTATATTCTCACCACAGTCTTCAGAGGAAATTTCTATTCAGAACTAGACTAGCTATTAAACTCTAATGCACACTGGAATCACCTCCAATTCCCACGATAGCTTTATATTCTTGCTGGTCACCTTTTTGAATGCATTGGGTAACAGTAGACAAATTTAAAATTGTGTCTGTTATGAACTTTGTTCCATAATGATTCACTTTTTTTTTTCCTCTCTGAGTCACTCGTTTTGTTTTTCAAGTCAGGTTTACTGAGATAGATTTTACATACGTTAAAAATTTACCAATATTCACCACTTTTGGTGTGCCTTCCAGTTAGTTTTGACAAATATGTATAATCATCTAACCACAACAGTCAAGACACAGAATATTTCCCTCACCCCCCAAAAACTCCTCTCATGGTCCTTGGTTGTTAATCCTCTGCTTCTACCACAGTCCCTGGAAACTACTGAGCTGATTTTAGTCACAGTATTTTACTTTTTCTAGCTGTTACATAAATGAAGAATGATACCTTTTGCATCTGATTCTTTTCACTTATCACAATGCTTCCTTCCATTCAGTTGAATCATATTATGATTTCCATATCCCTGATTTCCAAGCATCCTCATACTTAATCTATATTCTTTTCTGTCGAATATCCCTGGACTGTTATTTTTCTCAGGAACTTGAAACATTTAACATGTTAATGAGGCTAATTAGAGGCTCTTATTAGATGGAGTGAAAATGTGTATAGTGCATATTAAACAAAGTTAGGCCTTTTTCTCCCAATATAAAATATAGAGAGTTGCTCAGACATTAGCACCATGTGTCTATCAGACAGGAGTTCTTCATGACTGCATGCGTGCTCTTCACCTGCTTAGTGTGTACAACCTGTTGGGACAATCCTATTCTGACACTGTGACTTACCAGTCAAGGTAAATTCAACAAGGATGATGAGATTCTGGTGACCTGAACGCAGTTTTGCTGATAGGAAAAAGAGAGCCTTGTATACTTTCTCAGGATCTGGGGGCTCTGCATGTTGGGCAGAGATGGCAGTGGCAGAAAAATCACTGTCCTGTAGTTATTCCCCACTGGGTACAAGTGGGAGTTCTCATTTGTAATGGCTTTGAGCGTGATTCTGATCATCATCCAGGTTTGACAACTATAGAGCTTCTGTAAAGCCCCATTATTCTTCCCATCTTGCCAGTCTGGTAATATAGTCATTTATTTATTTTATTTGGATTCAAAGAGCAACAAAATTATATAGACAAACATATGTAATGCAACATTATGTGAAAATATGCTCATGGTTCTTGAGATTCTAAATACAGACAATTCAGCATGAATATTCATGGTATAGTTAACTGGGTTGCACGTTCTTATTTGCACTGAAAATTGATGGGGATACATGAAACAGACTTGCATACAAATTCTTGTGACTATATGCTTTCAAATCTTACTGCTTCCCAGCTCTATTTATCTCCATTTATATTGCCTTTTGCATATGAGTGAAAATCAGTCACAATATTGTAAACACATGTTAGAAATATAATGCATTATTCCATGCCACAAGTGAGGAAGAGGAAAACAGATTACAAACAAAGCAAAAAAATGCATTAGTGAACAGGGACGTATCAGGGAGAAGGGGAGTCTTCTTGTGACTGTGAAATGTACAAAATCAATGTTATTTTCCTGCGTCTGAGGCCAAGATGACTTACTTCTGTTGCATGATAAAGATGCAGGCCAAGTTGACCAAAGAATAATGAAAGGACATTTTTGCCAGAGAGAGAGGCAGACAGCAGATTCAAAGCAGGCTCCACACTGACAGCAGCTATCCCGATGCGGGGCTTGAACTCAAGAACTGTGAGATCATGACCTGAGCCAAAGTCCGGCACTTAACAACTGAGCCACCCAGGTGCCCCTATTTACTTGATATTTTATGTTTAATCCTGAGGTAGTTGAAATCCAAATGTTCTTTTAATGATCTCTTTCATAACCCAGGGACTCCAGCCTTAGATTTATCTTTATGAGGTAGAGAAAAAAATTGATTAGAAGTTATTAAATAAACTTCTCTTAAGTGATTTGCTTCCTATAGTTCATTATATTGACTTTGTTAAGATTATTTTAAATTATTTTTTATAAGAGAAAGTTTCAATTCACTTGGTATTTCATATTTATGTTTTGTGATTCCAATTCTGTCTCTTTTATGACTTTTTGCAACCATGTCAAGTCCTACCTCAGCTGGAAGAATATGCATCATAGCATGGAAAGGTAGCCCAGATTAACAAACAACACTTTACTGCTGCCACCTATGGCAAGTGTCAAATGAGCACATCTTTTTAAATGTCTTCACAAACCATGTAATTAACACTTTCTTAGAGTAACATGAATGAAAAGCAGGCCATACAGTCTTTGAAAGTCAGAATGGTATATATTTCAGTATCATAACCCATATGATTATTGAATTTCAGCATATTGCATTTTCCTTTCAAAACAATTGCTAATATTTTTCTAAATGGAAGTAAGGATGATTCCAAATTGCCATTCTGTAAAATTAATTAGAACTTTACCTAAATTTATTGGACTTTGGAGCTTATAATAATGATGGCTTGACTCAATTTTAAGACTATGATAAGACTCCATAGCTATAATCTTTCAACTTCTGATTGATTTAGATGTATTTGATTTCTACCAAAAAATACATTTAAAGCTGGTTGATTTTTCCAATGTTTGCTAGCTTACAGACAGACTACCAGTATTTTCAGCTAGGGGAAATACTGTGAATATTTCTTTTTTTCACCATCCGAATTACTTGTTAAGTGGAAAATCTTAAAATTCAAAAACAAACAGAACAACAAAAAACAACAACAAAGACTTTCTATGTGTGATATCATAATTTAGACAAGGGTTTGACTCAGCTATAGAATCTTAAGAATGGTGGGTGATACCTAGACTATTTTTCCTCAGACGTTTTCTAATCTGAGACCGTATTTAGACCTAACTGTCCTACCTTTGATACCATTGACATAAATACTTTAACCTTGGGGGGCGGATGGAGGGGAGGAAGAAAGAAATCAGCCATAATAAAAAGCAAAAATCAATTTTAAAAGCAAGAATTTCTTTTTTTCCCTTTGCTAAAAATGTAGCTGGAGCCCCGCAAATGCCCAGTTGGGTAAATTATGGACAAACTTAAGCAATTCTAAAGGGCTTATATCAGTAGTGACACAGTGGATGATTTCATCACTGGCTCTAGGATCCAAGCTTACAAGGTCCAGTATAAAACTTCCTTTTCAACTTCCCAACATTCTGGAACATTCTTACCTATACCTAGTACTCTCTGTCTTCTCTCTTGCCTTTTTGTTTGTTTGTTTGTAGGCTTCACACCCAGTGCAGGGCTCAACAGGGAGCTTGAACTCACGACCCTGAGGTGAAGACCTGAGCGGAGATCAAGAGTCTGGCTCTTAACCAACTGAGTCACCCAGGCACCCCATCTTTTTAAATTCCCCAGGGCAAGATATCATCTAGGATTTCCCTGCCTTACATATTTCCCATTTCAAACTTATTTTTTTTTTCTTCTTTCTACTTTTCCTTAAAATTGAAATGCTAACTTTTGAAATAATTTATTCCTTCTTTGGGGATATTACTAATACCTGGCCCATGAACTTTTCCATCACCCCATCTCACTGATTCTAAAATGCATTTTTTTTCCTTTAGAAATGTCTGAATTTACATCTTACACTTGATGTATATAATTCATGTTTTTCTTTGTGCCCCTAAATGATGTTACTATACCTATTGTGTTTCTTTCAATGGGTATATGTAATAAAGGAAACATACATGTAGTATTTGTACTTCCAAGAGCACGTTTCCCGAAACACTATCTGTGTAACACTTGTGGTATATGAGTAAGTCCAGATGAGGCATCCATAAACTTTCTATTTTACATAAATAGTTAATGTTAATATATGATAGAAAAAATAAAAGATGCACTCGAAACCCATGACTTGAAAGGCATTATTGGCTAGAATTAAACTAAGTTTTTAAAAACTTGACTTGACTTAAAATCGATTCAAAGAAAAACCCAAAGTAAATAGTGCTACAGATACTACAGATGGGACAGGAAAATCATGTCTCTCATAAGGACAAGATATTTGCCTTATTCCTCTTTGGATCCCAGAACTTCATAATTAGCACATGCTTATTGCATTTATTGGAATACTAATTATTTTGTCTCATTTCAAGTGGATTATGTGATTTAAAAATTTTTCCCTAAAGAGAGAAGTGTTCAATCTAAGAAAATAGTTCTTTAGGGCCAGATGTATTTTAAAAGGGGAGCTTATGATTCTAAATGATTTTTATTAGTAGGTAAGTTATATTTGTGACATGTCAGTGTGTGGAGGGCATTAACTGTTTCCATCACCCCCAGCTTTGCCCATTCATTCCTCTGCACACCTGAAGGTGAAGGTCATTCTTATTTCAGTTCTCCTGTATACTGCCACCATCCCCTATTAAAAGAGCTGAGAATTAGACTAAAGCAAAGTTTCTAAATTGATATGCTTCATAAATACCTTTTCAACTATATTGTGCACAAAGTAAAATGTATGTGTAATACTTGGGGTGTTTGTTACAATTATAGGTTTGTCCTTCCTCTTTACCATGGCATTTGTCTTTCCTCACTCTGTATCTAGGACTGAAAGCCAAGGGGTTGGCTAAGAGGATTATGTTATATATTGATATCTTTTTCCATGTCTTTGGAAACTTGGCAAGGGACTATTATGTTATATTATATTATATTATATTATATTATATTATATTATAATTCCAAAATGGAAATATCCCCTATGCATCTGTAGGTTTCAAGAATATAAAGGCTCAAGTCTCAGAGCTAGATATAGACAAAGGCTTTTTATTATACCTATGAGCATAATGAGAAATTAATTATAAAGCAGTAAAATAAACACTAGACCAGAAGTCAAGTGTCCTGCTCTCATTTATGCCACCATTGTCTTATTCTAAATTGTTCCTCCTTTCTTTGTACCTCAGGTTTTCTTTGTTGTAAAATAGTGCTTGATCTGGATGATTTCTAAGGCTCCTTCCATCTTCAAGTTTCCTTGATTCTATCATAGTTAGCTTAATTAGACTATGGATGGGAATGGGATGAGGAGAGAATATAAAATAAATGAGTTTAGCTGTCCTTACCCATCCAGACAATGAATGCCTATTAGGAAAAAGCAAAACAAAACCTCTCTGCATGTCATCACAACACATGATTCACTGTTAACTCCTTTGTTACCTTCTCCCACTTCCTTCCAAAATGATACATATCTGTGTTATAAATATACCCAGACTAGGAACAAAAATAACTAGACTAATGGCCTCCACAGGTTACCTTTGAGCGGCCGGAGCGTTTATGTAGAATGAAATAGAAAATTCTCAACAAGGGAGGCGTTAACTATAAAGAATACAAGTTGTGTGGTTACATGCATGTGGTCCATGCGTTTGCGTGTGTGTCTACATGTTTTCATTACAAAGTTGTTACAATTTATAGAAAATTAGAATATGTGAAATCTGTTCCTGTTAGGTAAATCCTTTAAAGTTAACTTTCAAGTAAAACTCACAAATGAATCTAGATTACAGCCAACCGCCTCCACCCCATCCCCAAGTGACAAATCCAAGCAAGACAGCTGCTAAATTTAACATGCCTTTACTGGAACACCGGTGCCCCGCACACAATAGCAGGCAATGTGCCGCCAATCCGCAGGATGTACTCAATTTCTGAATTGCTGCACAGCAGCCCTGCTGATCCTTAATCCTTGTGAATACAGCATTGACACGTGGCCAAGACTTTCAGAGGATTCAGTTTTAAAGGCAAAAAGGAACAAGAGGAAAGGAAAAGCTCAAAGCAACATGTTAAGACACCTCCTGTGAGGCAAAAATTTTGAGGTGGAGAAAAAAAATGACTCAATAAATAAATTTAAAAACACTCAGGCCCCAACAGTTGGTTTGTGCTCTAAAAGCTCATTTGCAGACTGATTGTTAAGGGCACATTTCTCCCCTGAAACAATGTTTTCCTTGTCAGTTGTGTTCTCTGATTAGAACATATAATCCCAGTTAAGCAAGACTGTTCCTGATGTGTGTATTACACAAATTATATCGAGTTCATCACTTCTACCAATATGTCAGCTCAAATGCTTCATGTTTGCTGTCAGTCTGGTGCATTTACTCCATCATTCGTTGAGCACCTAAATTGTTGAAGGAGGGAACAATGTGCTTAACAAGATAGGCCTTAACCCTGCCTTGGCGGACTTATCAAGATCGTTATTAGTCATGCTTGGATCTTAGCAACATGTTTAGCAGATGCTAACTGTGATGATGGCAAGTGGATTCTGCAATATACAGTGTTCGCAGGGGTGATTGAATCATGGAGCCCATATTCTTCTGGGTAGGGCAGATGGGATGGGAAGGGTGGGAATCAACTCAATGAGTGACATAAAATATCAGCTATGGGTATGAAATACATGGATCTGAGTGGCCACGGTCCCAAGTAGTATCTATGGGCTTGGGTAAAGCTGTCAAGAGGTATATAGCTTACAGTATCAACAGTGGGGAAGATATTTACCTATATGGTAGCCATCTTTCTCCAAATTGTAAATAATGATCTTCCAGCGCTAACATATCAACAGCTTCTCATGGCCTGTCTAGAAGGGTGAAAAGACTGGTCCACCGAAGCTCATTTTTGTCTACCTTGTGAATTTGTGTGAAACGGAGTCACTAAGTAGGTTGGGCTGATTCTTTGTTTAGATGAAAGTTGATTTCTTCGCCCATTTTCTTCAGCCCCAGGGTCTAGTCTCACTAGTGATCGTTCAACAGACACCATCATCACTGGAACCCCTTTGCTTTTTATCAGCAGTTTTCAACATCCTGCAGCCGAAAGGATTTGTTTCAAAGTCTCCTGTTTGACCTTCCTCTTAGTTCCTGTTGACAGGTTCTGAACCCAGCAAATAAGCTGTCTGTACTCACCCTACTTTCTCTGCATACTTGTTGAGGTTTTCACCGATGACGGAGACCCCTTTCATTTCCCCCTCTCGACCCTCGCCATGAAAGTGACCTTTTCTTTTTTCTTTTTCTTTTCTTATTTTGTGGGATTTTAAAATATTTATTTATTTTGAGACGGAGAGAGAGAGAGAAAGAGACAGACAGAGGAGGAGTGGAGGAGGAGCAGAGAGAGAGACAAAGAATCTGAAGCAGGCTCCGGCCTCTGACTTGTCAGCACAGAGCCCAAACCAGGGCTTGAACTCAGGAGCCCAGGAGATCATGACCTGAGCCAAAGTTGAAGGCTTAACTGAATGGGCCATCCAGGCGCCTCTGAAAGTGACCTTTTAAAATATTCTAGCAACTCTTTTATAATAGAAAACTGTTCAGCACACACAAAAACATGGTAGATGTCTGCTGATGCAAAGAGCGGTTAGCGCAAAAGTCTAAAAACAAATTGGGAGTGTGGTTGCATGGAAGGTCTGGACTTCTGCTTATGTAAGCCTCCTAAGGCAGCTCGCAGTAGGTCCTGGCTGCCTACAATCGCCATTTATTCATCGTGAAGGATACAGGAGGCAGGCTGCACTCTCTTATCAGTTCTCCTGCGTTTCTCCTTTTCTGGCTTGTTGCTGGTGCCAGGAATAATCTTGGAGCTTTCTTCTTACTCTGTACCCCCAAATCAGTCATTTTTTTTAGGACTCAGGGAGCTTTTCTGCCCCAATAAAATATAAATAAATAGGAGGTTGAAGACCCCTATCTGTATTTTTTTTTCTTGTTTCTTACTTAAACCATGTAGAGGAAAAGGCAAAGGCACATATAGGGGCTAAGAATGACAGGTTTAGAAAGAACACATTAAAATGTAGCTTTGTGGGGCGCTTAGGTGGCTCAGTCGGTTGAGCGGCAGACTTCAGCTCAGGTCATGATCTTGCGGTTCGTGAGTTCAAGCCCCACACCGGGCTCTGTGCTGACAGCTCAGAGCCCGGAGCCCGCTTCAGATTCTGTGTCTCGCTCTCTCTCTGCCCCTCCCCTGCTCATGCTCTGTCTCTGTCTCAAAAATAAATAAAACATTAAAATAAATAAATAAGTAAAATGTAGCTTCTTTATTTCAGAGGAAATCCGGATTTGAGGAAATGAGAACACTAGAAAGACCCTATTTCTTTGCTTATTTGCAATACTTGTGTTCTCCATGAACAAAATAGAAGTTAACATATTTAGTATTTTTTTAAGTTTATTCATTTATTTTGAGAGAAACAGGGAGCAGGGGAGGGGCAGAAAGAGAGAGAGAGAGAGAGAGAGAGAGAGAGAGAGAGAGAGAGAGAAAATCCTAAGCAAGCTCTGTGTTACCAGCACAGAGTGAGAAATGGGGCTCAATCCCACGACTGTGAGATCGAGAGTGAGCACTCAACTGACTGAGCCACACAGGTGCCTAGAAGTTAATACATCTGTAAGAAAAACCAATTCATATAATACTTCCATGTTTGGAAGTGACTTCCATATCCATTTTGATTCTTTCAGCATCCCTGAAAAATGTTCACGGTGGGTATGGTCTGCTTTGTTGAACACATGAAAAAATCAGAAGCTTACTGACATACTCGAGAATACATAACTACTACTAGAACTAAGATCAAATCCAGGCCTCTGAACATCAAATCAGCACAACCTTTAGAAACCCATGCACACTATTATGTCATGTGGCAATTTTATATAATTTTCCTTTGTTCATATTATAAAAAAATTTTTTTAATGTTTATTTTTGAGACAGAGAGAGACAGAGCATGAATGGGGGAGGGCCAGAGAGGGAGACACAGAATCCGAAGCAGGCTCCAGGCTCCGAGCTGTCAGCACAGAGCCCAACACGGGCCTCGAACTCACGGACCGTGAGATCATGACCTGAGCTTCACCGACTGAGCCACCCAGGCACCCCTCCTTTGTTCATATTATAACAGTGACCCCTCATCGAGAGCCACTGCTTGGTAAAATTATTTCAATTATCTTTAATTGAGTGTTTAACACTCATTTAAGTGAAGATATAGAAAGATATGAATTATGATTCATCTTAACCAACACAGAAATCTTGTTATCTAATTTCCCAGACTTTCTTGCAGCTAAAGTGGCCATGAAACCAAGTCCTGGAGATCTTAAAGGGAATTCTGGGAACACTTCTTCTGGGTTTTTTCCATATACTTTGTTAGAAATCTAGCCCCCACCTATTTCAGCAGGAAAGAAGCAATCAGTTGTAGTAAGTCTGGCAGAGGTATTAAGTAAAAGGATAATAAAATAATGTTGTGGGTTTGGCAAGTTGCAGAATTGGGATCTTAGCAAGAGCCATGTTAGTGATGTGGGAGATGAGTAGTCTTAGTCTATTGAACTTTTGTTCAGAGAGTAAATCATGGAAGTTTCTTTTTTTTTTTTTTTTTTTTTTTTTTTTTTGGTAGGCCATTTACTGACGTCTGTCAAATGTAAAATGCATATACTCTTTAGATCCAGCAATTCTACTTCTAGGAATTTATCCTTGGCAGCATTGAAATCATGAAAATTCAAAATGACTTAAATTTCTGTCGCTAATAGGAGTGCTCATCTCTGTTGTAAAATATTGGACAGCCAGTAAAAACATTGGTAGACTTAAAGGTATTGATACAGATAGTTGTCCACAACAAATTCTTAAGTTAACAAATTAAAAAGAAAAAGATAGGGGCACATGGGTAGCTCGGCTGGTTGAGTGTCTGATTTTGGCTCAGGTCATGATTTCACGGTTTGTGAGCCTGCACCCCACGCTGACAGTGCAGAGCCTGCTTGGGATTCTCTCTCCCCCTCTCTCTGCCCCTCCCTCCCCTCAAAAATAAATAAACATTGAAAAAAAAAAGAAAGAAAACAAGATGAAAGAAAAGAATGAATGGTAATGGAAAAAGTGAATATAGACTTGCCAATTTTACTTCTGAGAAAATGTATCAACAGAAATGATGAAAAAAATTGGTAACTGAGGGAAATAGAGATTCAGGTGTATTATTTTTTTTTTCTTTTTTAAATTTTTTTTTTCAACGTTTTATTTATTTTTGGGACAGAGAGAGACAGAGCATGAACGGGGGAGGGGCAGAGAGAGAAGGAGACACAGAATCAGAAGCAGGCTCCAGGCTCTGAGCCATCAGCCCAGAGCCCGACGCGGGGCTCGAACTCACGGACCGCGAGATCGTGACCTGGCTGAAGTCGGACGCTTAACCGACTGCGCCACCCAGGCGCCCCAGGTGTATTATTTTTTTAAGGTGAAGGGCATTCAATATGTTTTTGTGTTAATTGGGAATGATTTTCATATAAATATAAATTCCACTATAATCTAAATATAAGTCCCACACATCTTTAATTCTAAAATACAGGTTTTTTCACATTTTAATAATTTTGAGATTGGGATGCCTTATAATCCATTGATTAAAGCCAAAAGGATTTGTGTTAGCATCTACAAATCATCTTGAGGCAATTTTCACCAAGATCTTCTTTAGGTTAAATTTTCCACTTTGGTCTTTGAATTCTCACCGGCAGCTTGAATTCAGGCTGGTTAACCTACTTGAGGACTCATTTGTGTTCATTTCTGAAGCTAGTGTTTTCTTTTCTTGCTTGTCCCCTTCTTTCCATTCTGTGTCCCAGTGGAGATTGCGTCATTCCATTTCTGTGCTTCTCTACCTAGTGGCCTTTTGTCCTCACCTACTCATACCTTGAAGATGGAGTCCTTTGACGTCTCAGCATTTGGGGAGTTTCTAAATAGATTTCCTGTCATAGAGTATATATATTTCTTCTTTTAAAAAATGTACATACAGGGGCACCTGGGTGGCTCAGCCAGCGAAGCATCCGACTCTTAATTTCAGCTCAAGACATGATGTCACGGGTTTGTGAGATCGAGCCCCTAGTCGGGCCCCGTGCTGACAGTGTGGAGTCTGCTTGGGATTCCCTCTCTGTCCTCTCCCTGCCCCTCCCCCTGCTTGCACTCACTCTCTCTTTCTCTCTCAAGATAAATAAATACACATTGAAAGCTGTACACACAGGCAATTACTTAAAAAAGAAGAAAATAGCAAGGGTTGGCAAGGATGTGGGGAAATTAGAATGCTGTGCATTGGTAGGTATGTAAGATGGTGGAGCTGCTATGGAAAGTGGTATGGAGGTTCCTCCAAAAATTAAACACAGAGGGGCGCCTGGGTGGCGCAGTCGGTTGAGCGTCGGACTTCAGCCAGGTCACGATCTCGCGGTCCGGGAGTTCGAGCCCCGTGTCAGGCTCTGGGCTGATGGCTCAGAGCCTGGAGCCTGTTTCCGACTCTGTGTCTCCCTCTCTCTCTGCCCCTCCCCCGTTCATGCTCTGTCTCTCTCTGTCCCAAAAATAAATAAACGTTGAAAAAAAAATTAAAAAAAAAAATTAAACACAGAATTACTATATGATCCAGCAATTCAATTTCTGGGTCTGTCCCCAAAAGATTTTAAAACAGAGACTTGCATAGGTATTTGCACACCCATGTTCATCGCAGCAGTATTTATTGTAATCAAAGGTGGAATCAACCCAGGTGTCCATGAAAAATGAATGAGAAACAAAATGTGGGCCATACTTGCAGTGAAATATTATTCAGTCTTTAAAGAGAAAGGACATTCTGCCACGTGCTATGGCGTGAGTGAACCTAGAAGATGTTATGCCAAATGAAACAATCCAGTCACAAAGGGACAAACATTGCATGATTTCACTTAAATGAGGTATTTAGATAATCAGATCCACAAAGAAAAGGTAGAATGGTGGTGTCCAGGACCAGTGAGGAGGGAAGAATGAGGAAGTATTGTTTCCATTTGGAAGGATGAAAGTAGTTTTTTTTTTTTTTTAAGTTTATTTATTTTTGAGAAGGGGGAGGAGGGAAGGGCAGAGAAAGAGGAAGAGAGAAAATCCCAAGCAGCCTCTGTGCTGTCAGCACAGAGCCCGACCTGGGGCTTGATCTCATGAAGCGTGAGATCATGACCTGAGCCGAAATCAAGAGCTGGAGCTTAACCGACTGAGCCAGCCGGAAAGATGAAGGCATTCTAAATGTGAATGCTGGTGATGGTTGCAAAACAGTATGAATGTACTGAATGCCATTGAACTGTACATTTAATAATGGTTAAAATGGTAAAACTTATGTATATTTTGCCACATTTAGAGAAAATAAAATAAGTGTACATGAAATAACGGTGTGGCATACAGTTTATGGCATTTCAATGAAATGTCCATGATTCCAGAAGGAGAAGGCAGTAAAATCTCTGATAAGCTGCCAGGGGCTGGGATGAACTGAGAAGGGCAGAGTCCAGCTTGTGATTCAAAGAATAAAGGGTCCATCATTGTCAGGAGAGGCCTCAAGGACAGGGATCTTCACAGATTTATGTGAATGGAAAGAAGGGAGTTTCTGAATGGCATCGTACTTCTAAATGATGTTTGAAGTGAAGGAATTAGGTGAGAGAGAAGTGTGGGGAGGGAGGTGTGGGAGATGAAATAGTTATCTTGCAGAGTGCGAAGCGAGCCCTGAAGAAAAACAGAATAGGCTTGTCATCAGTCTTGATAGCCCACTTGAGAAAATGAACGGACAGTAAAATCAGTCTACATAGTTGTGTTATTCATTCCCACAGTGTTCACCTGTGTGGGTGCATTAAGGATACACATGGCTGGATTACTCCCATGTCAAGGTTCTGCAAGTGTAGAACGATGGTGAGAAGGAGGCAGGTAAGGGAAGCGAGGATCATTTGCAAAAATACGTTCAGACGTATGGACATACACACATATGTGCATTAATTCATTAATAACCTTGGGTTACCTTCTATGGGACATGGAATAATAACAGACCTTATCTTATAAGGTTGTGGTGAGTTAAATGTCAAGTACATAAAACACTTCGAACAGTGTGCCTGACACTCAGAAAGTTCTCCATAAACATTAACTCTTGCCACTATCATATTCTCATGGATTATCAAGTCTTTGCTAGACAGTGCAAGAAATGAAGACAGGTGGGAACTGACAAATGATAATGAAGTGGTAGGTGAATGGATTACAGCTAAAATTCTGAATGGAGAGCTTGACAAGAGACTGATAGACAAAGCAAGGAGGGGACGGAGTGGGTGATACAACCTGACAGTATGTGCTTCAGATGAGCAAGGTGTTTGGAGAAGGAAGAGGTTGTTATGTTTGGAAACCCAATGTAGAGCGAGGAGGATGTCCACTTCCTGTACTGGCCCAGAGGAACATGGTAAGAGCAAGAAAAGAAAAACAGCTTTGGTTCCATTTAAAGAGAAGCAGTTTCCTCGGGAGACAGTTCAGTTTCAATAAAAACACACATGTGAAGGGAACAATCAGGAAAGAGACTAAGCATTTAATGAAGCTCACTGATTGCAGATTTAGAGCTCAAAAGGACAGAATGGTATGGGTATAAAGAGAGGAGCTTTTTCTTCTCTCTTGAGAGATTGAGTTCAAATCTGGAGAGGGATATTGCAGCGTGGGGTAAGAGGCAAGGATTCCTTGTTTAGACTACTACAAATGGAAATGTAACTGAGGCACTTGCTTTGATTGCAAAATAGGGTTAAACACTCAGATCTGATTGAAATTCTCAGGAGTCTGGGGGCTGCTTGTTACAGAGTAATTATCAATCCAATCATGTCCTACGTTGTGCTCTGTGTGTTTTACCTATTACATTCTTGTTAATTCTGCACCAGTTTATATCTCGTCTTCTCCTTGAAATAGATTCATACTTCCTGAGGGGGAAAAAATGTTTCTCTTTTAAAGTTATCATACTTCATGAACTGAATCACGGCATCTTGTAAAGAATAGATGCTCAATGTGGTTTTTTTTTTAAGTTTATTTATTTATTTTGAGACAGTGCATGAGAGTGGGTGAGGGGCAGAGAGAGAGGGAGACAGAGAATCCCAAGCAGGCTCTGTGCCATCAGCACAGAGCCCAATATGGGGTTCAAACTCATGAACCGTGAGATCATGACCTCAGCTGAAATCAAGAGTTGGACACTTAACAGACTAAGCCACCCAGGCACCCTGATGCTCACTCAAAATGTTTTATAAATTGACTTTTTTAATTAGTTGAGCCATAGCGGGGACTATATTATACATTTTATTTATTTATTTATTCGTTTTTACATTATGAATTTTAAAATTATACTTAGCTCCGTATATAAAAACAATAGTTTTAGGACAAGAGCCTAATATTCTCTGTTTTTAATCTTGGTATGATAATATTTACGTTCAGGAAAAAGTATGGAACAGAAGAAAATTTCCCCTTCAGATTTTTGAGATCAAAGTTGAAGTGGAATCTGAAGTGTGTTGTAGAACTGCGATCTACAGTTGTCTTTTTTTTCTTTTTTCTTTTCTCTCTCTCTCTCTTTTTTTTTTTTTTTTTTTTTTTTTTTTGCTTGCTTCTTTTCAATGTTTTACACAGTCCAGAGATGTTGGAGAGTTGGAGCAAAACCAAAATTACTGGTTCCTTGAAGATTCTTTTCTTCTTTAGCAAATGGTTCTGATCAGGCTTTTAGCAACTAAGGTACTGGAAACAATTTTGTGTAAATGTCTTTGCTACTAGATTCTCCACAAATCAAATGCATTCTTGGAGCTGAAATGAAATAACAAAAGGGAGGACAGTGTGGCAAGTTGGGAAAACCATCTGTTTCATCACAGGAATTGATTGAACTTGATACACAGATCGGAGATAATTTATTCATGATAATGACTCTTCTCCTAATGTCCCAGATAACTTTTTGTCCCAATGGTAGCCCCTGGATTACTTCTAATTCAAACCCTTTGGAACTCGGTCTCCATAACCTCTCTTCAGCACAAGGAACACAAGCATTCCGTGAACATTCAGTGGACAAAATCAGTAAAATTCTTAATACAAATAGTCCTAGAATGATTTAATTATTCAACATAAGATTGTCCTGTCCCCTCAGACATATTATTGAACAAGACGGATATTAATAAGGAATTTTACAAACAGGTTTGATCCTTTTATAAACCCAATCTGAAAATCTAGAGTATTTTTGACATTTGTCTTTGTATTTTTCTTTTCTTTAATATTAAAATAGCATATATCAAGTCTTATACTTGACATTTCATTTTTCCTTTTCTCAGAAAACTTGAACGTAATATACAGCAATCATAATTATGCTTTCATTTTTAGGAAAATTTTGTCTTTGATTGCTTGTAAAAGTTTACTCAAATAAAACATATATCCTTGTCTTTAGTGAGTATAAAATGCATTATTTGATGGAACATTTATGTTTCTATTTCTAGAGTATAACAAAAAGTTATTATTATCAACTACCAAGGACCTTACTTTATCTTTAAAAAAATAATTTACAAATGAGTAAATTACTACTTTTTTAAGTTGTCTTACCTAGGACTGGCAAAATTGAATTTTAAGTATAATCATAGTGAACTTTAACCATACACCACACTTCATAAGTATAGTAATTTAAGAAGATGAACTTATAACTTCAACTCTTTCAAGTCTGTGGAATTATTATACCTTAGGAATTTATGATAAGTTTAGCAGTAAACCAAGTAGTTCATATTCTGTGTCTTATAAATAAATAACCCAAATTTTCTGTGAGAAATGTTAATGAATAAATACTTCCCTATGCTGACAACTTGGCTGCTCCTTATAATCTAAAACTTGTGTTAAAACCTTAGTGCAAAAATGGCTATAAACCAACTGTGATTCTGTCAGCTTGATTCTGTAGTACCTTAATGAAGCATTGTGAGCGGTTGATTCTTCTTATTTTGCTTAGCGAATATTTAAATGGATTTTTAAACTGCTGAATAGCTTGGAAAGAACTGAGTTTCTTTATTTTCAAAAGAAAAATGTTCTTCCCTCACCCTAATAGACATGCACACAATTAAAAAGCAGGCAAAGCCATCAAGATGAGCATTCAGAAGCAAAGGGGAAAATTATTACAAAATTGCTATTTATTAAACTAGGCAATTATATTTCAGACTGACTTTTTGAAAGCTCTGCTAACGTATTACCTGCAACACTACAGGGGCAAGAACTTTGGGATATTGAACAAGAAAATGCTTGTTACCTTGCTTCCTTTCAATAAAGCATGTGCATATAGAATAGTTCACTTAAACCCCAGCCCTATGAGACATGTGTTGTCCCCATTTTGCAGTTGCGAGAACTATGGATAAAAGAGTTGCAGTAACCTTTCCGAAGCCACACAGCTGGCGGGTGGTAGTGCTTGATCACCATTTTAGTCCTTCTGACTCTTGATACCTTTCCTTGTTTGTCACCGCCATCTTTACGTAACCTACAAATGGAGAGACGCTGTCAGAATATGGAGCACTGTCGTAAACAGAGACCCCTTGAACCAAATTGTAAAGCTTAGAATTTCATTGCTCAAGTGTTCAATAGTGAGGCCATTGACACTTTGGTGTGTGCGTTGCCATATGGTTCCCCTTCAGGCCTGTCAGCAAGAGGGTTACCTGAAGTTAGCAGGTCAAGTAGTGCACGGAGCCAGTAAGAGAGTATCTGCTCTGTATCAACAGGCATGCTTCCTAGACTTTCTGTTTGACAGTATTTACTTGACAGTGACCTCTGCCAGAAACATAACAGGCCTGTTCGATGACAAAAAAAAAAACAAAAAAAACCCAAAAAAAACCCACAACTCAACATTTAACATGGTTGTCCCATTCATTTCAAAGACAGTTACAACAGTGGCCTGGTCCCATACGAACTGTATCTCATCAGCACTTTCCAGTAAAGCATACCTCTCACTCATATAAATTGTCTTGTTTATGTATATTTATTTTTCTTATCTGTCTGTAAGTATGACCTGTGATTTAAGAAAAATGAACTAGACACAATTCTTACCTTTAGTGTAATTGAAAATATGTCTTATTATATATTGTTGCATTACACGCTCACCCAGAGGGTGGATGACTGCTGATTCTTTATCAGAAACTATAAAACTATAGAGGCCAATAAACAGCAAGACATGTTTAAAGTGATGAAGCAAAAATAATTAAAAGCCTTCCACCTAGAAATCTATATCCAGCAAAACATCCCATAGAATTATATTAACATTCTTAGGCTGTAATAATATCATACATACAGGTTGCATGTTTTAAACAACAGCAAATCATTTTATCACTGTTCTAGGGACTGGAAATAACATTACAGCTTTTATTACAAAATTACACAAGATCAAAAGAGACTACCAGGAACAATTATGCACTAATAAATTGGATGACTTAGAAGCAATGGATGAATTCCAACATACAACTTATCAAGACCAAATCATGAAGGAATTAAAAAAAACAGATCACTAATGAATAAGGAAGTTGAGTTACTAATGAAAAACCTCCCCCAAAACAAAAGTATAGGACCAGATAGTTTCACTGATTAGTGCTACCAAACACTTCAATAATAATTAATGTCAGTACTTCTCAAACTCTTCCAAAAAATCAAAGAAGAATGAACATTTCCAAACTCATGTTAGTCGTTCAGAATTACCCTGATGCCAAAGCTAGAGAAAGGGACTGTCAGTAAAGAAAATTACAGACCAATATCCATGATAAACAAAGATACCAAAATTTTCAATATAATACTAACCAACCAAAATCAAGAGATCATTAAAATGTGCACACCACATGATCATGTAAGATTTATCCCTGGGATGTAAGGATTATTCAACATTTTCAAATCAATAAACTTGACTCACCACATTAATCAAAGGGAAAAAAATGATATGATCATCTCTGTAGATGCAGAAAATGCATCTGACAAAATTCGACATCACTTTGTGATAAAAACTCTCAACAAATTAGTATAGCAGGAATGTACCTAACATACTAAAGGCCATATTTGCCCATGCAAATCAATGGCTAGCATCATACTCAACAGTGGCAAACTGAAAGTTTTTCTCTAAGGTCAGGAACCAGACAAGGATGCTGCATCTATTCGACACGGTACTTACTGGCAATCTAGCCGGAGGAATTAGGCAAGAAAAACAAATAAAAGTCATCCCAATTGGAAAGGAAGAAGAAAAATTGTTCACAGATGACACAATCTTCTACAGAAACTCCTAAAAACTACCAAAAAATAGCTTGAGCTTAATAAGCAAATTTAGTGAGGTTGGAGAAGGTAAAATCAAAATACAAAAATCCATGCTTTTTATACATTACCAATGAACTATCAGAAAGAGAAGTTAGGAAAACAATCCCATTTACAATATCATCAGAAAGAATAAAATACTGAAGAATAAAGTAAACCATGGAGGTAAAAGATCTCTACACTGAATACTATAAGACAGTGAATAAATAAATTGAAGAAGATACAAACAAATGAAAAGATAGTCCATGCTTCTGGATCGGAAGAGTAAATATTGTTAAAATGTTCATACTACCCAAAATGATGTACAGATTTAATGCAATCCTTATCAAACTCGAATAGCATTTTTCACGGAAATAGAAAAAGAATCCTACAAGTTTGTAAGGAACCCCAAGGACCCTGAAATGACCCTGCAATGGCCAATTTTGAGAAAGAACAATAAAGCTAGAGGCACCATGCTTCCTGATTTTAAACAATACTAAGAAGCTATAGTAATCAACACAATATGGGACAGCCATAAAAATAGACTCATAGGCTATTGGAGGAAAATAGTCCAGAAATAAACCCACCTGTATATGTTTAATTAATCTTTGACAAGAGTGCCAAAAATGCACATTGAGGAAAAGATAGTCTTTTTAATAAAGGTGCTGGGGAAACAGGATATTCACATACAAAAAAATGAAACTGGACCCTTATCTTTCACCATACACAAAAATCAATGCAAATGAATTAAGACTTAAATATTAGACCTGAGACAGTAAAACTCTTAGAAGAAAATATAGGAAATAGGCTTCTTGACATTGGTATTGATGAAAATTTTCTTTTTGAATATGACACCAAATACACAGGTAATGAAAACAAAAATTAACAAATGAGATTATATAAAACCATTAAGTTACTGTGTAGCAAAAGAAATAAAAAATTAAATTAAAAGGCAAACTACAGAATAGGAGAAAATATTTTCAAACCATATATCTAATGATAGGTGCATTTCAAAATATGTAAGGAACTCAATAACATAAAAGCAAATAACCCAATTAAAAATTGTAAAGGAATCAAATAGACATTTCTCAAAAGAAGACTGACAGATGGCCAACAGGTATACGAAAAGGTGTTCAACATCATTAATCAGGGAAATAGGAATCAAAACCTATCCGTCTGACACCTGTTAGAATGATTATGGTCAAAATGAAAAGAACAAGCATTGGTGAGGATGTAGGGAAAAGAGAACACTGTTGGGAAAAAAAGGAAATGCCACTCTGGGAAACAGAAGAGAATTTCCTCAATAAATTAAAAATGCAACTACCATATGATCCACCGATACCACTTCTGGGTTTATATCCAAAGGAAATGAAATCAGGATCTCAAAAAGATCCCTGCCCTCCTGTGTTTATGGAAGCATTAATCGCAATAGCCAAGATATGGAAATAGGCAATGGATGACTAGATAAATAAAATGTGATGCTAAATGAATAAGCCAGACACAGAAAGACAGGTATTGCATAATATTACTTAGATAAGAAATATAAAATGTTGAACTTAAATAAACAGAGAGTAGAAGAGTAGTTGCCAAAGGCCAGGGGAATGGGGGAAATAGAGAGATGTTGACCAAAGGGCACTAACTCTGTTATAAAGTAAGTTCTAATTATAAAATAAAATAAAATAAAATAAAATAAAATAAAATAAAATAAAATAAAATAAAATAAAAAAATAAAATTTTAATTTTTTAAATTAAAAAATGAAATAAGAGTTCTAGAGGCTAATGTAAAGCATGATGACTACAGATAATAATAATGTATTCTGTAGTTGACTTTTGCTAAGTGAGTAGATCTTAGGTCTTCTTACCACAAAAAAAACAAAAAAACAAAAAAAACGAAGACAAAAACAAAAAACTGTAACTATGTGAAGTGATAGATATGTTCATTAGCTTGGTTGTGGTAATCATTACACAAAGTATACTTTTATCAAAATACCAAATTGTACGCCTTGAATATATACAATTTTTATTTGTGTAACGTATCTCAGTAAAACTGGGAAGAATAGAATTAAACTCTAAACGTTCCCCAAATTTTCAGTTCTCAGAGACATATAACCCTAATGGTAGACTGGAGAGCTGGGAGGGATAGACATTGTGATGGAAAACTGAGTCATTGGTCAACTTCACAGCCACATTGCATCATCTATGTCCTAAGACAAATCTCTAACATCCATCCCCAGCCCTAACACAAAAACAGTTTTAGAGCCAATGCAAAAGTAGCATGCACAAGTTCTCCATCTAAAGAGGGGTCCTAATTTTAAAACACGCTGAAATAGTTAAACTTTTAAACTTTTATTACTGTAGTTTTTTTCATTCAAAATGGTGTGGCTTTTTTTTTTTTTTTTTTTTTTTTTTTTTTTTTTTTTTTTTTTTTTTCTGAGAGAAAGAGAGGGCACAAGTGAGCAAGGGGCAGTGAGAGAGAGAGAGACAGAAAGAGAGAGAAGTGGGACTCACCTGAAACGGGCCTCGAGCTCACCTGATTCAGGACTCAAACTCACCAACC
Organism: Herpailurus yagouaroundi; assembly: GCF_014898765.1. Classification (NCBI taxonomy): domain Eukaryota; kingdom Metazoa; phylum Chordata; class Mammalia; order Carnivora; family Felidae; genus Herpailurus; species Herpailurus yagouaroundi. Next base: position 29,433,557 of record NW_024412413.1, on the reverse strand, counting down.
CTGAGGTCACCACCTGAGCTGAAGTCAGATCCTTAACCACATAAGCCACCCAGGTGCCAGGTGTGGCATATTTTTGTTAAGTGACCACAATATATCAGGTGCTGTTCTAGGTCTTGGAAATCCAACTAAAAGCAAAACTGACAGAACCTTTGCTTGCCCTATGGAGATTAAAAACTAATAAGGGGGGGCGCCTGGGTGGCGCAGTCGGTTAAACCTCCGACTTCAGCCAGGTCACGATCTCGCGGTCCGTGAGTTCGAGCCCCGCGTCGGGCTCTGGGTTGACGGCTCGGAGCCTGGAGCCTGTTTCCAATTCTGTGTCTCCCTCTCTCTCTGCCCCTCCCCCGTTCATGCTCTGTCTCTCTCTGTCCCAAAAATAAATAAACGTTGAAAATGTACATAGTGTATTTGGATAAAAATTTCAGAACAAAATACTAGTCATGTTTTTGAGCTTTAGATTGTATAAGGTGTTTTTTTTTTTTAATTTGGCTTCACTTTTCTTTCCCCTTATAATACTGCCAAGTGTGAAGTTTAAATCCACTTTTGAGTTAAACCAGTACAAATAAAGCTTTGAGCAATTTTTAAGAGGAGGAAGAATATGTTTTTTTGCTGTATCATAATTCAAAAGTAATGGAGCTAATTGAATTTACTCTTTCTAATGTGGGGGTGTCGGTGGGGGGAGTGGTAGAGATAGAATGTGGAACAAATAAAAAAATAACATCCCTAATAAGACTAAGCCTGTAAAGTTTCAAACCCAAACAAATGTCTTGAGATGTTGTAAACAAGTAAAGATGGAAGCTGAAAAGAAAATTCCTTCACCTTTAAAGGAAAGCTTCTGCAGTTTGACATCAAAGATCTTAAACCAAGATAAATCATTTTGCTTTTTGAAAGGAACAACCTTTCAAGAAAATACTGCTTGAGGAAGACTCATGAATATATCTAATACATCCTTGGTGAGAAAAATTGTGAGAACAGATTGTGGAAAGAGAAATATGAGAACAGCAGAGGTTGAATTTAATGATCTATATTTGTGCTCATTCTTTTCTTCTTTTCTGATTATAGCTTCTCATTGTATTTCCTATCCCCCTTCCAACAAATGTACCATATACAATACAGTTGCTCTGTCTGTGATAAACATCACTCCATCAGCACACATACATACACACACACCCAGGAAACAAATCACATGAACTTCATAATATTTAGAAACACTCGACCTTTTTCAATTTCAGAAGAAGGGAGTTAATAAAAGGAGAATACAGAGGAAATACTCAGGAGATATTAAACCCTCTGAAGAGTGCTCTGAAGAAAAAGCTCTCCATAAGGATGTGAGCAAACACTTGGCCAAACTGAAGAAACAGGAAGGAAGTGCTTACTGGAGATTTGTGTGAGATCGGGCCAGCAGCAGCTGAAACAAAGCCCAAGGAGGTTTGTAATACTGTTATCAAAGTGATCTCTTCATCTCCCATAAAAGTCACTTTATTGTCCCCTGTGATAATTTTTTTAATTTTTTAATGTTTATTTATTTTTGAGAGAGAGAGAGAGAGAGGAAGGGCAGAGAGAGAGAGGGAGACACAGAATCTGAAGCAGGCTCCAGGCTCTGAGCCGTCAGCACAGATCCCGACGCGGGGCTCAAACCCATGAACTGTGAGATCATGACCTGAGCTGAAGTCGGATACCTAACCGACTGGGCCACCCAAGCTCCCCTTGTCCCCTGTGATAATTTACCATCTTGTGCCCACGATAAGAACCAGCTCTAAATTATGCAAATTTCTTGTAAAGTTAGTTACACCAGAATGTATCTCCTGAATATTCTTCAGATATTGACTAGCAAAGCTTTCTCAACTTGGGGAAATTTCTTTGTTCTCTGTTTTCCTGGAACTGAGCTCCTGCCCATCTGAGCATGGTAGCTTTTTACATCCACTACTATGACTATTTGATTAATGCCTGCCTCATTTGCCCAACTAGTGAACTGACACTTTATAAATAGCTGTTGAATGAAGTGAGTTTGTGACTTGAATTTCTTAGCTAACAACAGCTGCCATATACATATACATACATATACATATACATATACATATACATATACATGTATATATATATATATATGCCACAGATATATATTTATAGATTTATGTCATGGTGTGTGTGTATGTGTCTTTATTTTCCAGGAGTTTTAATTAATTCCTTTTCTACCACACAAACACTGAAATTAGAAGAAATAAAATAAACTGAGAAATTTTGACACAATATATTTTTGTTCGTATTCATTATCTCCAGAGTTGGACTTAGACATATGCAGGTTAGGGAGGTAGGGAACCCATCTTTTCAAATGCCTGCGTAATATACCAAGATAGACTATATACTGAGCCACAGAACAATCCTTAATAAATATAAAAAGTTGAAATCCAAAGAAATCAGTAACACAAATAGGAAAGCCTCTAAATTCTTTGAAACTAAACAACACATTTCTAATTAATCCGTGGATCAAGGAGGAAATCTCAAAGGAAGTAAAAAACCACATGGATCTCAAAATGGATTGTGAACAATGCAGACATCTTTCAATGGATGTAATGGTTAAATGTAGTGTATGTGTACCATAGAAGGCTCTTAAGCGATGGAAAATAACAAACGACTATCGGCTACCCAGATCACCAGAAAATTGTGCTGAGTGAAAAAATCAACCCAGAAAGATTGCGTACTGCAGGATTTTATTTGTAAACTATTCTGGAAGTGAGAAAATTATAGACATGAAAAACAGATTAGCGATTGGCAGGGATTAAGAATGGTGCGTAGGTAGGAGGGACATGCTGTGGCTGTACAAGCGCAACACAAGGAATTCTGATGAGAATATTCTGCATCTTGACCGTGTCAGTATCCTGGTTGTGATAGGTTACACTAGCCCCCACCCCCTCTTATCTGCAGGTGATGCCTGGAACCGCAGCTAGGACCAGACTCTGTAGGTACTATGGTTTTTCCCATACGTACACACCAGTGATAAAGTTTAATTTATGGATTAGGCCCAGTAAGAGATGGACAACAAGAAGTAATGAATTAGAAAATTATAATGATATGTAATACAAGTTAGGTAAATGGGGTCGCTCTCAAAATATCTTATTGTACTGTGCTCACTCTTCCTCTTGTGAGGATGAGAAATGATCAAATGCCCAGGGGACAAGATGAAACAGGATGAATGCCACAGGTGTTGTGACCTAGCGCTAGGCTACTGCTGACCTTCTGATGCCATGTCAGGAGGCAGATCATATGCTTCCAGATGTTATCATTGCAGAAAACTGAGTAAAGGATACATGGGCTCTCTGTTATTTCTTGCAACTACATGTGAATCCACAATTATTCTAAAATTTTAAAAAAAAGTTTAATAAGATAACTATGATGGGTATCATTATTATTTTCATTTTTTTAAAAATAAGGCAATTTAGGCAACCGAGTTTAAGCAGTTTATTCATTGTGAGAGGATTATTAAGGGACTGGGATTTGAAGCACCTGTCTTTTGAGATCAGAATTCTCACTCTTAACTATAAAACTTTACTGCTTTTGCTTTTCCTGGCAACACTTGGCCCACCAATAAGTGGGCTTTTGCCTGGTTACCTAAATTACATGCCACAAATAATCTTGTAACATTCAAGATAACCAAAATTGAACATCAAACAGCAAGCATTCTTATTTTGCATAACACATAAAAGGCCAATACTCAAACTCTTTTACATAATGATTATGACCATAACAAATATAGATGACATAATACATATGGATGGCATTCATTTCTTTCTATGAACTAAATTTAAGTGGCTATTTTTTTAAATTTTGTTTCTTTACATTTATTTATTTTTGATAGAGAGAGACAGAGCACAAGTGGGGGAGGGGCAGAGAGAGAAGCAGACACAGAATCCTAAGCAGGCTGCAGGCTCCAAGCTGTCAGCACAGAGCTGGACATAGGGCTTGAACTCATGAACCGTGAGATCATGACCTGAGCGGAAGTCGGATGCCCAACCGACTAAGCCACCCAGGCGCCCCTAAGTGGCTATTTTATTTCAAATTGTATGCAATGGCTTATAAGGGCTACTTGTTTTTTTTTTTTTTTTTTTTTTTTTAATCAGCGTGACTTTAAAAGTTCATGATTATTAAGGAACTGCTTGGAAATCAACCAAGTGCACACAGGTCTCAATTCAGTTAAAGAAACCTTCTCAATTAAAAAAGCATCATCATATAGAATCTATCTTAATTCATAGATCATTAACAAGGTTTGAGGTTTTAGTCGTATTGAGACAGCAGCCCTGCATTAAAATCTCATGACGAATATGAAAGACTGTGAAACTTTCTGTGAACAAGATTTAAAGATGTTCCACATCTTATCACATTTTAATCTAATATAAATGGTCGTAATAATTTGGCATTATTTCCTTAACTTCTCAACTGTTTTTTTTTTTTTTTTTTTTACTTCTCAGTGCCTTATGAGGAAGAGAGAACATCCTCAACTACACATGGCTGATGTAGCTAAGGCAGAGAGGAACCCTAATATGTCCTGACCTTCTAACCAAGGCTAATAATAATTTCATTTCAGAAAAAGAAAGAATTCTCCTACATTGCCATAAACAGAATGACAAAGTAATAATTTGATATAACCTAAATGAAAAGTTATTAGTGTATAAAGCTGCTCCAGAAGTCATTTATTAAAGCGCACCAGAAATGGGAAGTTGCGATCAGTGATAAAGTGTGTATTTACGGATTTAGGAAACAGTGTAAGGCAGAGGGTAGGAACATGACAGTCTTCTGTATCAGATTGCTCCTGGACTTTGATCCCGACATGATTATTTTCAATGGGCACATCATGTAATCTTTTCCTGCTTCACTTCCCCGGAGCATTAAATGGAGAAAATGCTAGCAACCGCATGTAGTTATTGTACAAATGAAATGAGATACTTTACATAAAACCCCTTAGCAGAGCTCCTAGCTTAGTCCAAGTGCTCACTCAGCGGTAGAAGCAGTGAATGCTGAAAGTCATCACTGAACAAGAAAAGTTTTACTAATGGAAAGAGCGGAGGGAAATGCTTATCAGTATAAAATCTAACTGTGACAAGCGCTTTATATTCAGTATGGCCCTAACTCCAGTCAAGGACATACACACACCTCAAGTTTACAGATAAAGAATGGAAACTTTGTCCAATTTTAGCAAGATATTAAATGAGTTAAAGCATGTACAAAGGATTTCCAAGAGCTTTTGACACACAGTACGTGTTCAGTAAGTTAGCTCTTATTGATATCACTGTTACTACATAGTGAAGAAAAATTAGAACGTATTCTGTTGGACACAAAAGCACATTATACATCATAGGGGCTCCCAGGTGGCTTAGTCGGTTAAGTGACCAACTCTTGATTTGGTCTCAGGTCATAATCTCACAGTGTGTGAGTTCGAGCCCCACGTCAGGCTCCCTCTCTCTCTCTCTGCCCTTCCCTGTGCTCTCTCTCTCTCTCAAAATAAATTAGCACACTTTTTTAAAAAAAAGAACACATTATACATCATAAGTTAATTATAAGTTAGCCATGCTTTTGTATTGAGGTTATAAACCATGCGCTAAGAGTAGCGACTATCTGTACACAAGCAGAAGCTCCTGAGTAAAATGTAAGGTCCTTTAAGTCTTCTTTAGTAATCAGGGTGAAGAAAGACAGTAGGAAAGACAGGTCTGCTGCTCAGCCGAAAGCAGCCCTGACATGCCATTACTGGGGCTGATATTGCCCAGATCAATGGTCTGTTCACCATCTGAGACAGTAAATTTCCAGGTGACTTTAAAACAGGCATCCTTCTAGAACACAGGAAGAAAAAACAGTCTATAGCTTTAATCTCAAATTGACCATCACTAAAAGAAGTCTAATTAATTTTACCTAGTTAGAGGCCATACTATAGGTGAGCGTAGAGATTCAGAGATTAATAATATACTGTCTCTTTCTTTTAGAAGCTGATGGGCCTACAGGAGAAACCATCAGATAAAGAAATAACCTTGTGCAATGTGGCACTCACAGTGAAATAAAGATAAAGGATGATGGGAAAATATATACTTAATTATTCCACAAACCAAAGAAGAAAATCACAAGGGAAAAAATATATAGCAGATATTGTACACCATTTCATTTATTCACTCGTACGTCAAGCTATTATTACTTTACTTGACCCAGATATTCAGTTAACAATCAGACCAAGCAAAATTTGATACAACCCACAAAGTAATCTGGGTCTTTCATGTCAGAGTCATGACGTATTAATTATGCTCAAGAAAAGTGAATACTATTTCCCAATATTAAAACACTGAGTTTAATTGCAAAGTTTATATTAGAAAATTATTTATTATTCACGTCATCTTTAAACAGTATTATTAATAACTGTTAGTCCACAAAAGCATAAATGCCATTCTTATATTTTTCAAAGAGACCTATTATTACCTAGAATTGGAACCAGTGTAGTAATAAATGTATGAAGACACTTACTACGGACGGCTTTAAGTAGACATTTTGCTTGCGATGTGTTTATATTTGTCTGTAGAAAGTTTAAGCTAATTTTCATGCCAAAAGAACTTCAAGGCATTCTCACCTATAAGATCATCCCATGGAAATTACTCCATCTTTACACAGAAAGGAATGTGATGCCTTTCTCCAATCACTCTTACATTGAGCAAGTTTTTATATTTTTCCTGTGCAATTTCACACATCAAATGTCATTATAACAGCTTTGTTGAAAAATAATTTAAATAACTATATGGGAACATTACGGGGCTTGGGATGGAATAGTCTTCCAATGTAATAGTTTTATCTGTGTGGTAGAAAAGATTCTAATTTAGACCTGACTCAGTGCTTGAAAACAAATGAACATAATGTTTTATGGAATTTCAAAACAATAAATAAAATGACAAGGCAAAAAATTCAAACTGTAATTGTAAATCATAAACCAGTCCACCCTATAAAAAGATAAAGGGGCAAAGTCAATTCAAATGCTTTGTTCCCAGCTTTACCCCCACCTCCCCGCCACCATTTACCAAATTCAGGCGAGTGCCAATGGCCCTCTAGTGGTGATGTACTAAGGTTATAGATTTTTACACTCAAAGGGTAAAAAAGCTATCTCGTTTCAGAACTACTAAAGTGAAACATGTTCCTGTAAATGCCAAATTCTAGGAATATATTTTTAAATCTCCGTGTGGGATGTAAGTAGACAATTTTTCCTCAGCCAATGTGGGGTTTCTTCTTGTACCCCTCAATAAAAGATATGTCAAGTGAAGATGACAAATCGGGATACCACATGGTACATCATAATAACGCAGCACTTTTGCCACATTAAATTTTGCAAAAGGTTGCAGATGAGTCACAGTAAAAAGTTCTCCAAGAGCCACCGCGCATCTCTTTATTGCACCTTAATGTTTTTCGGCAAGCCTCCTCTTACTGGAGCCCTGGCATTTTCTTCAAAAGGACTGCCAATTGTCTTCATGTTGCTAAGATGTGCAGAAATGACTCTTGAGGTTTCAGACGGGAAGGCAAGTGCCGTCATCTCCTGCGCAGCCTTCTTCCTAGCGGAGCTTCCTGATTTTTCTGGACAGAATGCTCCTAAAAAAGCCCTCCCAACATTAAATGTATTATAAAGAATACATGGTGTACCATCTACAGGACACTATTTGGTTCCTGGCCATAGCAAACAGCGGTCGTTAAAGGGGAGGATGCCATAGAGTTTTCCTCCTCTGTGTAAGGAGAGACTTGAACTCATTTTTGTAAGTTAGTGCCCGGATGTCCCAACATGGATCATCGACATTTAGAAACTTTGCCCCGTTTGGCTTAAAAAGCAACCCAAAACTTTGTTATAGCGGGATAATCTCTGATTTTGTAACAACAGAAAGCAGCATTTAATCAATTCAGCTTCCAACTAAAAGATGACCCCAGAGCTCAGGAAGCAGTGGTGTCAGGAGGGGTAGGAAGTTAGATAGAATATGCGCTCATTCATTTCACAACACCCTGCTGCCCAAGACACGGGGTTGGTTCACAAGGCACAAGTTAGTATTATTGAAAGGAATTAAGGGAGGGAGGGAGGGAGAGAGGAGGAGGTCGGTTTTTCCTGTTGGCGTGAAAACCTTTTAGAGCGCAATAGTTTTTTAAAGCAAACAAAGAAAAAACAAATCACTTTTAGTAATTTATTATGAGGTGCTAAGATTCTTACTTTTTCTTTTCTTTTTTAAAGAGAATGTCCCGATGAGTAATCAGGGCTAAAATGTCATGAGATTGCAAAAACCAAATATAAAGCGATTGTTTTGCAACAATTTGGTTCCTGAAATTTCCTTTGTTGTGTACACTTAAAAGATTTTTGATAATTTTTCTGCTTCACTATAAATGCAAAATGTATCATTTGACATCTGCAAACAGAGACAAGTTATGTTCACCTTAAATTCATGGTGATAACATCTTTCTTTTAATTTCAATTTTTAGAGTTTATTTTCCTCGATTTTAATGCCCAGGACTGTCGTAAAGAGCATTGGCTTTCTGATCTTTTCTTATTTTTGTAATATTTAATGCTCTATTGATTAAAAATATTTTTTAAAGGAAATATGGTGCATACACATGCAATAGATAGGCTCATAAATATGTATGCACATTATTTATATGCATGCAATATAGGTGTGTGTACATATATGTATACATATGCATACACACTCACTCACACACACATACATGAATCTTGACCACATCTGAAATATGTGAGTAGTTTTCTAACTATAATGTGATGAACTTTGAAGAGAGAAGTTTGAAAGAAAAAAATGCACTATATTCTAAAGCCAAGTCCAAGATTTTTCTTGCTATCTAATGAAATATAATTGTGCAATGAGACAGTATCTTAGTACTTAAAAATATTTAGCAAAATAACCAATGTGATAGATACAATTTGGGCTACAATTCACCACACTCACACTGATGTACGTAAGTGCCTTGGATAGAAGAAAACTGTGCATTCTTTTAAGCTGTGAATTTTTTTTTTACATTTATATTTATTTTTGAGAAACAGAGAGAGACAGAACACAAGTCGGGGAGGGGCAGAGAGAGATTGAGACACAGAATCCGAAGCAGGCTCCAGGCTCTGAGCTGTCAGCACAGAGCCCGACGCGGGGCTCGAACTCACAAACTGTGAGATCATGACCTGAGCCAAAGTCGGACGCTTCACCGACTGAGCCACCCAGGCGTCCCTAGGCTGTGAAATTTTAAGTTAGATATTTTATCTAACTTTTTTGGTTATTTGAGTCCTGACTCTTCAATGATGCCTTATAGATTGATGGTCCACCCCTGGAGAGATGAAACAGACACCCACCAAAGTTGAATCCCCTCTGCTATTTAGTATCTTTGTGCCCTTAGTTAAGAAAGGTCAAATCTCTGCAAGTGTTTTCCTAATCGTAAAATACTACTTAACTCCAGTTATTCAAAGTAATAGAAGAAACAAAGTATGCCAAGTGTTTCTGCACAGTTTTTATTATACCAGCTCGGTAGATAGCAATGCGTGATTGTTACAGGAGAAGAACGAGTGTGGTGATGAGTTGGTGCACGTCCAACTGGTGCAGAGAGGTGAGTGAAAGGTCAGGGGACAAAAGGACAGGTTGATTACCAGCTGTATATTTAGGAGGGATTGAATCTGTGGAATAATTTCTCAACTCTGCACCTCACTTTGCATTTGTGGTCACATTCTCTGTGATTTTTGTTTTGTGCATGGTCTAAGGTTTATTTTCCAAAGACTCTTTATGGTTAGGGAGGTATAAATATAGGTAAAATGAGTGATTTATTGGACACTCAAAAATTACTGGCTGTCTTACGCAAAGAAGAAAACTATGGAATTCAATTTGGAATGTGAGTTTAGTCATTTTAAGTGTTAAACATATGCATGAGGAATGAATTATAATTATCACCTTTTAGAACGATGCAAACTTTGGCTTCTAGAACAATACCTGCCAAATGATACAAAAGATGAAAATACTGTTATCTCCCTGTTAGTGCATCCCTTTAGCAATATCAACCTGCTTTTCAGTACACAAAATAAAATTGATTTCTAAATATGCCTAAATTCCTCTACTTTGAAGATCAGAGGTATCCAGAAACGAGCAGTATTAAGAGCTGATTTCAGTAAACATAGGGAACCAACTAAACAGAAACCTGAAATCCTGCAACCTTGGGATTGCCCACAATTCCCCCCTCCCTGTGTCTTTATTACCATGACAGTCATCTGAAATTCAGAAATTAGATTAAGATGGAACACTCCAGTCTAAACTGAATAATAATATATCCAATTAAAATCAAATGATTTCCAAAATGATAATATTTTACCCTGAAAGCGTTACATATGTATTGAAGCAAAACCTTGACTTTAGAACCATCAAATTTGGTTGGGGCACCTGCATGGCTTAGTCGGTAAAGCATCCGACTCTTGCTTTCCGCTCAGGTCATGATCTCATGATTCATGGGTTCAAGCCCTGCATCAGTGTCTGCAAGGATAGCACGGAGACTGCCTGGGATTCTCTCTCTCCCTCTCTCTCTGCCCCTCCTCTGCTCTTTCTCTCAAATTAAATAAACTTTAATAATAATAAAAAAAAAAAGACCTATCAAATTGGAGAGAAAGAAAGAAATTCCAAGGCTTTGAGTCAAAAAGGTAAAGGCCAACGACACATGAAGTGGATGTTTGCAACACTGTTTTTCACTGAAATAATCATTCAAAGATTAACATGATAGTGATTTTCTAGAAATAAAATTATATTCAGATGCATTATCTTAATAATCGTGTTAATTGATGGTTTATTCACGTGCTCTTCAGACACTAGCTGTGTTACAGGATGGAATTTTGCAAGTAAGGGTTTTAGCAAGCTTCCTTAAAAAAATTTGAATTCCTTTGAAAAAGTTATTCTCTAAGCTAGTTATTACCTATTTTAAACTATAATTTATATTCCTCTAATCCTTAATAAATAGTGATTTTTTTTTTTGCACAGAGCAATGAAAGACTGTGTCAGAACAAGGCGAGCACAAACCATACCATCTACACACAGAAATTCTGCAACATTTGTTTTGTTATCTGCACATGGGCAAACAAAAATTGAGAAGACAAAAATATTTATTGAGAGTTGTGTTAAAATATTTCTCCAATTTTTTATTATAATTTTTCCAGAGTTTTCTTCTTCAGATATTCCTGGATACGGAAAAAGAGTCAAGTAAAGACAGCATCACAGTTTAAAGAGGGATTGGGGCAAAAAGAAAGAATGGGGATAGGCTCAGAAGGAACTGTCAGAGAGGTAGAAGGAGCAACAGTTGAAATGGTACACAAGGTATAAATGTATATCCTATACATTTAATCATCACAGCAGCCTCATAAAATAGATACAAAGGTTATCAGCATTTTACAGACCAGAGATACTAAGGTAACAGAGATGCTAAGTATAATGTCCCAGGTCTCACAGTTCATTGGTGGAATGGTGGGACTTGAAACAGAGTTTATATGCATACACTTAATCACCAACCAGACAAGGAATAAACAAGTTTGAGAAAAGGGAGTCAGTAGCATCCATCCCTGTAAGTTCAATAAAGGAAAGAAGCACACTGGTCAGCAACAAGGAAGTCACTAATAACTTTTGCCAGGCAGGTTCAATGAAGATGAACACAGAAAAACAGGCTTTGACATTACACATTGAGAACTTACATGGCAACTTTTCTGACTTCAGATTCCCCCAGTCCTTTTATCCAAGTAGGCATTTTCCAGAATAACTCTGAGACCAGATTTAGGATGCAAGATGTTTATCAAGGATCCACTAAAGGAGGATGAGGAGGGAAGGAGCGGTGTAGGGGAAAGAAAAGAAGTCAAACTTCCATGCAGACCTGAAACAGTTTTAGCCATTCCAATAGGGGGAGTCATCTGGAGGGATTACTATTAAAGTTGTTTCACATTGGGTTAAAATGGCTCAGCTCTATAACCACTCTTGGCTCAATCATCAGACATGGCTGCCCCAGGAATGGTGGGACCACAGATGGGGATGGGGTGGGAGGCTCCCAACTGAAACAGACCCTTTAAGAGCTGGCCCCTGGAAACCCTTCACTCCCAGATTATCTGCAGAAGTCCTTTGGAGGGGACTAATTCCACCACACTTCCCAATAAATTTTTATGCTTCTATTTCCTTACATTAAATCTCATATTTGGATAATTAAAAGTGGTTTTTTTTTACTCTTTTTTTCTTTGACACTGTTATTATGTATTTTTTTAAAGATCAGTAACATCTTGAAGTCAAGGACCTTACCTTTTCATCTTGTTTTCTCAAAATCTAACAGAGCTATATGACTCATACTAAAATGTGTTGACAATTGAATAAGCTTTTGAGATAAGTCTTTAAGGATGACTAAGAGTTTGTCAGTCAGCACAGAACCAAAGGCTAAACAGCTTGTGTGCTAATTAAACTTGCAGTAATTCTGTTTTCTTTTGTGTTTTTTAAATATATAAATGAATAGTTTACATGTATTCACTGCACTGTAAAAGCTTACTCAGTGCCCCAAGCAGAAGTCTTTCCAAAAACAATCGGGGAAATAAGTAAAATGCACTTACTTATTTTCAGATAATTTATTTAAATGTAAACATTTCAGCATATAAATCATTTTCAGGGAATTTTTTTAAGTTTAAATTGAATTTGTAAATTTTATAAGTTTAAATTCAACAAAAAATGGGAAAAGAAAGACAATCATTTCAGATTTTTTTAAAATATAAAGTCATTTTCTCTTTGTATTATACGTTATACATTCTTTTCTATTTTTTTGTGATTTTTACTCTATACCAGATATGTTTCAGTTCCTCTTTTATAAATGTATAATAGTTTACAGATTTTTATGAGAATTGAATTAAGTAGCATTCAAAGTAATTAAGAACCTTGGGTATAACAGATCATGAAAGGTGCCTTATTTTTTGTGCCTGAATTATCGCTTTTCTCTGTAAATCAGGAAAAGGCTGTTTCTCATCTCCTTATTTTCAGCACCTAACACAGTGTTTCAGCCAGAGTGTGTGCTAAACAAATGTTTTCTGAACCAACAGAAAATCCATGAAAACAGGATCAAAATCATGACAAGAATTTTAAACAACTAGAAATTAAAGGGAAAAAGTAGTCTTAAGTAGATATAAAGTAAGCATTTAAGACTGTATTACACTACTCTTCCTTCAAATATTAGCTCACAAATGATGTTTCTCCATTGCTCACACAGATTTTCCTTTGTAAATTTGGAATAATGACTTGGGGAATCTGAGATTATTTACCTCTCCTTTTCAGCTGAGAGTGTCAAGGTTGCGTAACTTCTTTAGGGTGGTCTGAAGGCTGGAAATTCAATCTCCAAAGATATTCAGTAGTCTCCCCTTATCCACAACAGAGGGAGGGATGCCTTTCAAGAACCCCCAGCAGATGCCTAAAACTGTAGATACTATGGAACCTTATGTAATTTTTTTATGTTGATTTATTATTTTGAAGAGAGAGAGATAGCAAAGGGAGATGGGGCAGAGAGAGAGGGAGAGAGAGAATCCCAGGCAGGTTCTGTGCTGTCAGCAGGAGCTCAATCTCATGAACCATGAGATCATGATCTGAGCCGAAATCAAGAGTCAGAGGCTTAACAAACTGAGCCAGCCAGGCACCCTGGAACCCTACGTATACTATGCCTTATCCTATACGAACATCCCTATGACAAAGCCTTATTTATAAATTAGGCCCAGAGATTAATAATAATAACTAATAATAAACTAATAGTAAACTAGAATAATTATAACAATATACTATATAATAAAGGTTATGTGAGGTCAAGTCTCTCTCAGAATATCTGATTATACTGTACTTACCCTTGATGATGTGAGATGATAAAATGCCTTCGTGAAGAGGTTAAGTAGGGTGAATGATGTAACCATCGTTAACCTAGTGTTAAGCTAGTATTGACCTTCCGTTGCTATGTCAGGAGGATCATCTGCCTCAGGACCTCATTGATCAGAGTAACTCAAACTTCAGAAAGCAAAACTGTGGAAGGGGGTAGGGGGACTACTGTAATTCACAATCATTCTTTGTGAGTCAAAAGTATTGATTGTAAGGTTACTAATGTTTCTGCCATCTACTCTTCTAGACTTGTAAAGGACCAAAGTATAAAATAGGATTCTTTGCATGGGTAAATTATCTACATGTTTTTAATCCAGCAGGTATGTATTTGTGGTTAAAGTTATTTATTTATGTAATAAATCCTCTAGATCAGTAAAACCATTTGCATAATAGATCCACTGATATAACACAATATAGTCAGATACTACAACTGTTCTTTTTATAGTTTACTCAGTTGCTTGCCTAAAATACTCGTTCTTCTTGTAATCCAAAGCATGCCCGTCCTTCACTGCCAAGGTAAAGTTTTGCTTAATACAGGGTGCCTAAAGTGTTGAAAATTAGGATTCCAGTTTTGGCTTCATGTCTAACTAAGCCACATTATAAGCTTGGAGTCTTTTTGTACACACAAAGATTTACATAGTTCATTTCTAAGTTCCTCCCTGTTTTAAAAAGTTGTAAGGGAAAAAAATAAATAAAAAATAAAAGTTGTAAGGGACTACAGAGCACTTTGCCCTTCCTCACCCTTTCCTTTATGATTTCTGATGGTGTTTCATAGCTGCCTCCATATAATTTGGCACTTGGAAAATAGTGTATATAGTTTTGTGTGACATTCACTTCTTTTATCATTTTTATAATTTGTCATATTTTCTAAAAATTCGCAAATTCTTCAGGGTAAGGCTGTACTAAATTCCTTTAGTCTCACTCTCTCACTTATTGACTAGTAATACCAAGAATACACTTGTTACTCATTGGCTCATTTAATAAAGCCGATGCTCAAAAACTTAAACTTGGGAAACAACTGGATGACTCTCAACGTTATTGTATACAAGAGAGCTATTTTTCTACCGAGGAACTGATAGTTGAGAGGTATAGAAAATTGTCAAAACTTTCCTTTTTTTTTAAGAAGGGGAGAGGGGGGAGGGAGAGAGAGAGAGGTAGAGAGACAGAGAGAGAGAGAGAATCTTAAGCAGGCTCCACATTTAGCACAGAGCCCAGTGGGAGCCCAGTGCAGGCCCTACATGGGACTCAATATCACGACCCTGAGATCATGACCTGAGACGAAATCAAGTGTCAGATGCTTAATGCACTGAGCCACACAGGCACCCCAAAACTTTCCATTTGCTTTCTTCCAGGACAGACTTTACCAGAGAGACTGCCTACATATGTCAATCATATTCCTCTGCTCCTTTCTTTAAGAACTCCCTTGACCCACACACACCGTCAAGGAAATGAATAAATGAAGTTTGGTCTACCAATGCCAACCTCTGCCAGAAGAAGGAAGCAGAAACCAGCTGCAAAAAATGGCAGTTTGATGACAAATGGCATGTGAAGATTCTTTTCTTTATGTCATCGCTCCCTTTCCTACCAATTAATCTGGAACACTTCTCCTCATTTTGAATGTATCTTTCTCTTCCATCTCTTCTCCTACTCTCACATAAGCTTGAAAAATGATTTTTAAGGTGCAGTCTGAGTGGCGCTTCAGAGTTTATGATCTTATTTGATGCTCCTAAGACCCCTGTGAAGTATAGAACTTAGCATCTGACTGGTGCAGAGTGAAGAAATTATGAGGTCAGAATTTGGACTTCCTGAAGCAAAGCCCTCCAAGTTACTATATAAAACCAGAAGCCAAAAAATAATAATACATCCTCCTTCCTCACTTGTGCCCTAACTTTCTTTATTTTTAATTTTTTTGTCCTTAAATCTCCTTCTCTTTACACTGAGGTTGCTTAAATATAAGATAATAAAGAAGACACTAAACATTTTACATAGAGCAGTCCTTAAGAAAAAAAAAACCTTCTCCATCTTGGTAATAAAATGATTATACATAATATATACTGTAGGGTGAACAATAGCTTAATAAAGAATACTCGTGAATTTTGTTATTACAAACATTTCCAAGATTGCCAATGTTGGGCCAATGTTCTCTCTTGCCTCCATTTTGGTAGGTTTTCAGGGGGATTATTCCAGAACTGATACAAGAGTGTGATGAACTCTCGTCTCTTCTGTATACCTGACTTTAGCTTCTTAGAGTACCAGATTTTCCTTTTATACACTCTGCAATTAATCAAGCGTAGCCAATTTAGTTTTAAAGAGTATATGCCAAATATTTCCCATGACTTGTGATGTTCTCCTTATACCTGGTTGAACTGTGATCTACGAACTGATTAACTTTGCCCTTTTCTTCTTCTTGTAAGAGCCTGCAGGTAGGTACTGATCCATTCCAATTAATATCTAATGATGATAAACTAAAGACAAAATTCCAGCTAACAGCTTCCATCTGTGGTTATGCATAAAATATCTGCTTCTGGCAAGTGACACTATATGCAAATTTTAAAATTTCAATGCTGCAAGAGTTACATAATGAATTCATATATGCCTAAAATAGAGATTCCCCCACTTTTCATCACCTTCCCTTTCTTTAATGCTTAGGAACCCTATAAATACATTTAGCAATACATTTTTATCCTTATTGATTTCTCTTAGTATGCTAATCTTAAATTTTTCTCTTGTCATGGTTGCCAGTACCAATGAATACATAATATTTTGGCTCTTACCTTTAAAAGATGGAAAATGCATTTCATTTAATAAGTATTAATTGAAGAAGTTGACATTACTTTTAGTGTCATTATTATGTTCTTTAAGACTAGTGACCGTGTATAATTATTACTGTATTCCCCTAGGACCTTATATTTAGCATATACTTGCTGCCTTGAGGTCTCTCTATATTTGCTGCCAGCAAAACTGTCCATCCATATGATTCACTGTACTCAGGCTTAAAAATGGATGTAAGTAATATATTCCCTGTGTCACTATACAGATTTGTAACTCTTGTTATTTCAGAAAGACCATTGTCTAATCCCACTCCCTGCCCCCTTCCCTTTAGCTGTCTCTCTGCCTCCTTCTCCAGGAAGGGTCTAGTTGGTTTTGAGTTGTTCCAGCTTGGGTGAACATACATTTATGTATTGGCCTAGTGTTAATTTCAAAAGAGCATCATCCTTAGCACTGGCCTTAAAAATAGTCACATTAATAAATTAATTGACATTAAATGGATGAGTCTTGATGGTATCCAAGGGCTCAAAAAAATGAGCAATTTGAAGGCTCAATAATAAAACCTTTTAGGGCCAATATACTCTCTATGAATGTACTACTGTGCACTGTGTATCTGACTTCAAAAAACTGGGCATTTGTGGCTTAACAGTACAGCTCTGTTGTCTGTTAGTGAATATGCTGTCTTGCCTGACTGGGAACTGGGTAAACTGTAGAAATTAAAAAAAGGAAGTTGGTGAAAAGTGAAGAGATCGCTTTTTTTTAGGCATGAAAGTACACATTATATAACTTCTACAGCACTCAATATTTTTTTTAAGTCAAGTGGGAGATAGGAAGGTAAGTTTCCACTATCTTTTGATGGGACAAAACCACACAGTTGGCTTTTTTTAACTCATCTTGTGGAAAAGTGTATGTGTTCCTCACATTTCAGTATCTCTTAAAGAGCATACTTTAAGTTGTAAACCACACAGGTTAATTCTTCTCTCACTTGAGGGATTCAATCACAAAACATTGCCTGAAGTGAGAAAAGTAATTCTAAAGGTGTATTTGCATAGGTACTGTGCTGTGTCTGTGTTGACCTTTATTTTATTCTTTTTAGATACCCACTGAGTTCAGCTGGGCTCTCTGAATCTCCAAGGTATTAGAATAATGGCAATTTTATGATCAGTAAATGTTCCAGGAGTAGAAAATGTGAGCTTTGAGAAGCATGGGAAGGCCGGGGTGTTTATCCTCTGGGATAAGGCACATAATGAGGAATCACCCTGGGCAATTTTTTAGTTTATGGGAACTCTGAGAGCAGCCATTCTCACTCCCAGATAGGTGTTTGGGAATAACAATTTGGTGAACGTGGAGAGACTGACCCTGGAGATGACTCATCAAGAATGAATGAATTTAATGTTACAGAAATTAAGTGAAAAGATATCGGGCAAAATAACATACCAGAGAAATGGCTCAGGCAATAGATGTACTAACTTTCAGAAAGTAGAAATCAGCCTATCATTTTGATTCGGGTACGAGTGTTACTTTATTCACAAACACACTTCCACGTTCAACATTGAATTCAGTTTTGCAGTGGATACTTTTGGAGCTACTGGCCAGTCACAGCTACCATTTCTTTGCCCTGGCTCCCCCGCAGCCATGAACCTTGGCAGCCACGGAGCTCAGTGCACCCCTTTTGCTTATGGACTCAGTGGATTAATTCAGAGACTGGTCAATTTCTGACTGAAAGTGTGCACATGGAAAAAATTGTTGTTTGGGGTGGGTGTACCGGTAAAGCACAAGTTCAGGAAGCATACAATAGCCATCTTTTATCAGACATAGGAACCAGAGAGGCCAGGGAGAAAAATAAAGAATGTACAGAGAGAACAGAGATGTGGAAACAAAAGTCAAGATGGCCCTGAAGTCCCTCATTTCAGCATTCTTGTGAGGCCTGCCCGCTTCCTCCCCTGGGTTCCCGTGAGACGGCCCTAATCCAAACCACCTCTGCCTGTTGTTCCCCCTTAAGCTAGTTTATGTAGGTCACTGCTAGCTAAATCCTAAAGATTGACTCAAGTATTTCTTCTGTTAGTCAGTGAACTGCTCACTTTTTATATTTCTTAGTAAATTACATTTAGTGCTATTAATAAGGAGAGTCTGCAGAGATGGATAATATCACCTAATTACATTCAAAATGAGAAATCCATGAGTTGTTATTAACAAAAAGAGATGAAATGCAGAAAAAATTGTTATTGCGATTGTTGCTAAGGCTATTTACCTCTCTTTTATTACCGACTGGTTTCAAGTCAAAGTTAATATAAACCACATTTAATTTTAATGCTTAGTATTAAATATTTAAAATACAAAAAAATGCAAAATTATGATCCTTTTAAGAAGACAGAAGTTTTAATCTTATAAAGGAAGACAAATGTGTATGTAATTAGATTCAGGAATCATTTATTCAATGTGGCTAACACATCATAACACTTCGATATGTACAAGAAGCAGCTGAGAAGCTTGTTATGAAAATGTGTGTGATAGAGGGTACACGTTAACAATTCTGATAGTGCTTTATATGTATATTTGAGTTGAACAATTAAATAAATGGATAGTGGATGGTAGGAGCCAGATTTCTCACTATTGGAGTGGGAATTTACAAGTAAGCAAGGAGAAGAGACTGGAATGACTCATGTGGAGATGGAATAGAGTTGGAGATACCAGTAAGCACTCATATTTAGCTTAATATATTTGGCTTAATAGCTTTAGATACAGATGGTCACCTATTAAAAGACTTACAGATACGTGTATATACGCAGATAAGTATGAACGTATGTTGTCTTGTTCTGTCAGGTGAGTGTACCTAAAAGAAATGGCACCCCAGAAGCGATGAGCTCACCTAGCACGGAGATCTTGGTGTCTGATGCTATTCTCCAATAAAAGGAAACATGGCTCCTCAGAGAACTGGCTGCTTCTTCACCTGGGGCAAAATGGGTGGGCCAGAGCATGTCCTTGTGCCAGAAAATAAGAAAGTGCTAAAAAAGAAGAAACAATAAAACCCACTTTAATGAGACTCTCAAAGGGGCATAGAAGACAGTTGAAGGAGCTCCCAATGACCAAGCTGAAACAATTTGAGCAAACCAAGTAACATAGGATTAGGTTACAACCCATAGTATAAAATAAATATCCATAAGTTTATACTGATATAAGTAAATGATTGAATAAGCTAGTGAAATGGAAGAGAACAGACAAATTGTCCATGCATAAGAATTCCAAGTAACTTATGTAGATACTCTGCCCTAAGAGATATGGGTTTAAGTGCGGTGGGAGCATAGTGACTCCCTTCCAATGAGCACAGTATGAAAAAAGAGGGAAAAAGTAATTTTATGGTGGAAGAAACCTGATAAACAGTACCTCAGCCAGGTGATCAAGGTCAACATCCACAGTCGTAAGTCATGTTGACAATATGTATCCTAGATATGTGATGTAAATTGGAATTAATCTCTTTCATTTTGTCCCCTCAAACTTTGAACCTCAGTCTACCTACGAGAACAATATCAGATAAATTTCAAGTGTGCCATTGTCGGTGTGTTGTATATCATACTTTCCTAGTGTTCCCGGAAATTGTGAAAGTCAATGAAAGAGAAAGTCTGAGGAACATTCATGACCGGGAGGAGCCTAACGAGATGTAACAATTATATGTAATGCAGGATGTTGGGACAGATAGAAGAGGGAAAAGTTAAAGAAATCTGATAAAGCATGGACTTTCAAATTAATATGCCAACATAGGTTCATCTGTTGTAACAAACATACTGTATTAATGTAGATGTTCATAATAGGGGAAGATATGTGAGGGGTATAGAGGGATTTTCTACTGATCTTCCCAATTTTTCGGTACGCTTGAAATAGTTGTTAAAAAAATAGTCTATTTTGAGGGAGAAAAAAAGTAGATCCTGAGATCTGCCCAGGAAGATTTTTATGTAAGAGGACTGAAGTGCACTACGGATTCTAATTCCTCTGGTCCATAACCATGTTTGGAGGAACACTGCCCTAGTGTGTGAATTTTTGGGGGGTAGAAATTGTTTTCTCCATTGTTCATTGAAATGTATTTGCTAATGACAGATTATTTATCTGGCCTACCCTCCTTTCTAATTCTGCTTTCCTGGATTATCTTCACCTCCTGGATTTTTTAAAAGCTGGAGATCTTCAAGGGTTGATCTTAACACCTTTTTTTCTTTCACTTGTGGTGGATGTGGTCACTTGCTTCCCAAATCCAGCATGGCAGCACCCATTCCCCCAGCTCTGGGGGATGCACGGAGAGCCCTCGTGTGTTGGAGAAAACTTCAATTAATGACTGGCCAGCACAGGACTACAACGGCCTGAAACCTTTCCTTACTTTTGGACGATTCTGAAATTCTGTTCTAATTTTAGCATCCCTGTGATGTGACCCGAGGCCTTTTATAGTTCATCATAGTCCAACTTCTCATGCTTTCCATTCCAGACTTTTTTCTTTCATATTTTTTTTGATCCTAAAAGTGCTCTCTAATAAACTGCTTATATGCTAATTCTCACTATAGAATCTTTTTTTCCTGGGAAACATCATTGCTTACTTCCTCCATGAGTGAATTCATCTACACCAGTGGTTTCCTTTTGCCTCTGTATTATCAGCATTAATTTCTATCTCTATCCCTGACCTCCTCCAAATGCCAAACAGTCTATCTCACAGATGTCTCAAAACATTCACTTGGATACCTCAAAGTCAGCTAAAAATAAATATGCCAAAGATGAAAATCATAATTTCTACTCTGAAACTTTGTCCTCCTCCAGCCTTGTTTAGTGTAGCTAGATATATTCTAAGAAAATACCTATGGTCTAGATCTTAGTATCACGTATAAGACTCCTAATACGGCCACCACAACATTGGATGAGTGGAAGCCAGTAGGTCTGAGGTACGGCATTTTCCTAATCACTTTACAGGTAGTAGCTCATTTACTTCTCTCAACAGTTCCATGAAGTAAGTTTCATTAGAGTATTTTTTTTTAATTTTTAGAGAAAACTGCCATACAAAGAAATATATAAACTGTCCAAGATCCTAATGTCAAAACAGGGATTTGTACATCAATCATATGTGTCCTAAAAATCCATATGCTAATTATTGTCCTGACTCACTGACATGAGTAATGGTTTGAACGTTGGATGTATTTGGTTGAGACAGATGGATGAAAGAAGTAGCTGGTCATATATATATGTTGTGGTTGGTAAGAACCCAAACAGGAAGAAACATACTACTTGACCACACATAATTTTTATATTCTCTGAGACTGGTTGAGAGGAATGTCAGCTATTCATAACCATAAGAGAAGATTCCTGATCTTACGTGACAAATGTCCCCTTAACGAGCTTATACTATGTTCCTTTCTGTTAGCCAGTTTGGATTAATACTACACAACTGCAAAACCTATCTACCTACACATCATTGATCTGTATATCCTCGTGTATATACACTATTACTCACTCCTCCAGTATATTTTCAAGTCAGATTTTACTACGAATGCATCTAAATGTCACTCACTCTTCTGCATCCAAAGCATGACTCTCATCACTACCCCTATAAATACACTCAGGACTTCCCTCACCCTCATCCTGGATGCTGCCTAAAGCCTTTCCATGACTTCCCCTTGCCCTTAAGAGAAAGACCAAAATGTGTATTATGTCTTAGAAGGCTGCATATGCTGGTTCTTCTTGCTTATCGTTCCCTGGTCAGCACGCAGCCATTACTTCTCTGTCTGTCTTCTTTCAGACCAATTAGCATGTACCACGCTCCTTCCCACCTCAGAATTATGTCCATACTGCTTTCTTCTCTACAGAAAGCTCCTAAACCCATATCTGAGGTGACTCATATTTCAGATTTTCATTCAATCAACACTTCCTTGAGAGGGCTTGTGAAACTCCCAGAAGCAGATCAGTGTCGCCTATTATAAATTCTCATAGCACTATGCCTTCCTCTTTATAACTAAGATACCCAGTGGTTGACCATTAAATACCTTTTAAATTATGACCAACTACATACGTGAACAACATGATAAATCACTGTTAAATATATTTTGGATATTTTGTTGTATGTGTACTGTATTCACAAACAACTTAACCCTTTTAAAACTTTTATTGCATTTAGTGATCTCCAGTGGTTAAAACATTTATTTCAAATACCGCACTTGGCTGGGGACAAGGGCAAAAGCTAGGCATCTCAACCAGTTTACAGAGATGCCTCTGGATCAAAATTTTCTCCCTGTAAAAACCAGTCTTATTAAAAGTAAATTGTAAAGCATGTGAGACAAATAGTTCAGGCTTTAAAAATCTAAAACAAACAAACAAACAAAAACCCACCCAATTCATTCATTGCCAAGATTCCATTCTTCACAGAATTATAAGGCTTTTGGTTTGTAATATATTTCATTTGAAATCAATATACCTCCTCTACCTATGAGGTTGGAGAGAGCAGTTATAAAATTGAGGGAAGAGAACAAGAAATTCAGCAGATCTAGGTATAGGAAAAAATCCTGTAGTCTGATATCCTGGATGAGGAGCATGATTTAAAAGTGAAAGGATCAAAAAGTAAGTGGGGCGTGAGTAAAAAAAAAAAAATGGTGATACTGGCCTTTGAAATGCTTGAATCAGGGAGCAGCTGGCTGGTTAAGTCTGGAGAGCGAATGACTCTTGATCTCAGAGTTGTGAGTTCGAACCCCACGTTGGGCCTGCTTAAAAATAATTTTTTTTAAAGTAAAATGCTTGAGTCAGGACTTTCATTCTAAAATTGGCTATCCCATATTTCCTGCTGGGTAGCACACGAGAACCAGGTCATGATGCTAATGCACAGGGGTAGGTTAGATTTTAAGTCTCACTTATATCCTCTCCACCTGCCATTTTACAGTTTGCATTTGCATGACATATCCTGAGCAAAATATGAAGACTTTAAGTGTGATCACATCGTACTCTTCTCTATGTTCCAAATTGTTTGTAGTCTTTTAAGGATAAAACATTTCTCAAATCCAGGAAAGAAAAAAAAAAAAAGAAATATTTTTCATTGAACACCTAGAGTGCTCCAGGACAATATTGTCACATTTAATCCGTGCAGCACCCCTGATGCTCATGATAGCCATCTCCATTTCATAGGATGGGAACCTTAGAGTGCAGAAGAATCAACATCTTTCAACACCATAAAATTCCAAAGTGGAATCTATGTCTCTCTCTAATGTCCATTTTCTCCCTTCTATACCAAGCAAGTCATCTGCTGCCCTCCAAGTGTCTTCACTGCCCTCCTCTATCACAATGTAAGCTCATTTTTCTTTATTTCACATCATCTAATCCATGGTGACAGTTGGTTGCCTAAAACAAGACATAGTCATTTTCAGCAGTCTCTTATCTCTTTATGATCTGAAAGGGTTAAAGAATTTCATTTACTGAAGGAATGTCAGATTTCAGATGAGCTGTGGGGGATTGGAAAGTCATATTAGGATCAATTGGTTGGCTTTTCAGGTAAAGCTCACTTAACCTTTTTTTTTAGGGTGACTGCAGTCTGCAAGGAGACTCTGCTTCCCATCAGCCTGAGCATCTCACTTGAGAATGACCTGAAGGCAGGAGAAACAGCAACTGCTCTAACTGCCTACTTCAGGCAACTCCTGAGTTGGTTAGCTGGAATTCTTTCTTCCCTGGCTTCTTCTAAAGAGCTTTTAGAGTGATATTCCAGCAGGCGCAGAGCACATAAGAATCCCTCAGAAAAAGAATAGCAATCTGCAGAATTAGGGTCCAGGTATCTACCTTTTTATCAAGCCCTAGTGGTCCAAACTAAATCACACTTTGAGAAACACTAATGTGGAGATAGTCCTTTCTGACTGTGAACCTGCTAAGTGTCTTTCCTGCTGATTTTCCTGCATCTCTACTCTTTTTGCTAAACTTCCAACTTTCCTTTCCCCTCATTTGCCAACCCAGTGACATTATTCTGCTTAGTGATGTACTATATATTATTTATTTGTTGTTTATTATTTACTGTGGTCTTTCCTCTCTATAGGGTATATACCTTTTAAAAATCTCTGATACAGCTCTTGACAACAATGTAGTTAAGTACAAGAGTACATTTTCTTTAATAAAAGAAGTATTACTCTGTTGGCAAGACATATCCCCATGCTATTAATACTGAAAGATGTTCTAAAGTTTATATTGTCTGTCATATTAGTATGGCAAATCAATATTTTCAAACTGCAAGAAAGAGAAAGCGAGTATATTGGTGAAAAGAACAGAAAAACTTTTTTTTTCTGGCCATGCTTGACCTTTATCAAGATGAGGGATTTAAATGACCCACAATGTTGACAGAATGCTTTTGCTGAGCTTTTGCTGAGATGACCAGATACCACAGTCATTGGAGTAATTGTAACTCAGAAACAAAGCCAATTGAAGTTAGGCCTTTTGCCTAATACAGATGGAAAAGAGGGGAAAGTTGTTATATTTGTTTTATCTTACATGGATAAGTTTTGGCAGAATGGTTGAATAAGAGTTAAATTACAATTTCTCTCTTTTGTTAGCCAGTTTCCCAAAAAACATTACTATATATGGCATTTTAAGGACTATCTCTGAACAGTCTCTCAAAGCCTTTGGCTATAAACTTTCTGAGGAACATTATCTAATCTCATTGTTTCATGAATCATGATTATAAAGTGACTCTCAAATTTCTATCTCAAGTCCTTATTCTTTGCTAGGTTATAGTCCTGAATCCCCAGCACAAATTCGGTATCTCCCTCAAAAATATGGATTGCCTTCCCTTCACCGTAGCTCCCTCTCTGGACTGAATTATACTTCTGAAAGTGCTACTAGCATTCTCTGAGTAACTGACTTTTAAAATCTGAGAGGAGCCCTTAAGTTTTCCCATATTAACCACTCAAAACCAATTTTTCATCAAGGTCTTTAAATTTTTGGCTCTAAGTATCTTTCTAATTTTCAGCATCATGACCCTGGACCAACTCTTAACTCACTTTGAGTTCCCTTATATATATCTCCATTTCTTCCCTACTCAACAAATTCTGCATTCTGCCACCAGATGAAATCTTTCCAAATTGCAGCCCTCATCTTGTCCCTCAAATTTGCAATAGATTTCCAATATCTGTAAAATTATTAACCTTATGTCCAGGCATCGAAAGCCACTTCTTACTTTTCTAGCTATAATTCTAAAGCTCCCCTGTATGCACTTTTAAATTTCTATAAATAGGTGTTTCAGTTGAAAGGTTACTCCTAAAATATATGTCTACTTGGAATCTGTGAAAGTGACCTTATTTGGAAAAGGGGTCTTTGAAGATGTAATTAAGTTAAAGATCTCAAAATGAGGTCGTCTTGGACTAGAGAGGCTCTAAATCCAATAACAAGCATTCTTAAAAGAGAGGAGGCAGGGACAAGACATAGGAGAAAGTCATGTGAAGACAGAGGCAGAGTGGAGTTATTCAAGCCGGGAAACACCAGGAGCCACCAGAAGCTGGAAGAAAGAATGAAAGATTTTCCCCCAAAGCCTGTGGATGGAGCATGGCTTCCTGACACCTTGACATCAGACTTACAGCCTCTAAGACTGTGTCTTTTGTTATAAGCCACTCAGTCAGTGCTAATGAGTTGCAGCAGCTCTAGGAAACTCACATAATAGGTGAACTGAGTCTTCCTAATGATATCTGCTCTCATGGTGTTCCTTGTTTAGGATGCTGACCATACCTCTTCTCCCACTAAAATCATAGTTAACATTTTCAAGCACGTACAACAGAAGACAACTGTTCTAAGACTTTCCATATATTACATTCTTTTAAATCTTTCATCAGTCCTATAAGTTTAAGGTACTGTTATATCTGCTGGTGACTAGGCACACATTCCAGATGAGCTGAAATTGAACAGAAAATGTCTTACTCTCGAATCCATGCCCCCAAAGTTTTCAAAAACACCAAGGCCAAAGCTCAAAATGTGAAATCTTTCTGATCACCTAACTGGAAGATATTGTTACGATTTCTTATAGTTATTTGGATAAGTACCACTCATGAAATATACCATAGACTCTCTCACATATACTTTGTTTATTCACTCAGCTAGATTATAAAATGCCTAAAAGAAGTGACTGTGTCATATAAATATATATCTCTAATTTTCTTCTTTTTTAAAATGTTTATTTTATTTTTGAGACAGAGAGAAACAGAGCATGAGCGGGGGAGGCGCAGAGAGCAAGAGAGAGACACAGAATCCAAAGCAGGCTCCAGGCTCTGAGCTGTTAGCACAGAGCCCCATGTGGGGCTAAAACTCATCAACCATGAGATCATGACCTGAGCCAAAGTCGAACACTCAACCAACTGAGCCACCCAGGCGCCCCTCTAATTTTCTTCCTAAGACTCTGGCATAGAGTTCCTCTAGTTTCAAAATAAATAAGTCATCGCATAAGTACAATTCTGGTAGAAGACAAATCAAGTGACCATGTTCAACACAAGTTTAAAAAGATGAAACCATTTGTCTGAGGGTTTTTGTTTGTTTGTTTGTTTAAAAAAAAAAAAACTTTTGGATTTCTGACTCACCAATGCATTATTCTCTCACCACTGGGTCTTTTCTCACTTTATCTAACAAACTTAGAATACAGAAATGTATTTAAAATATTTGGTTTTGGTAACCTTTATTAACAATAATTTCCAAATAAAAGAAATATAAAGTAATTAAATTTGATAAAACTGGGAAATTTTTCAAATCTTTAAAAAATAATTTAACAGATAAAGTGAATGTTAGTTGATATAATTGGTTACTTGGTTTTATTTTCAAATGTAAATATTAAAAAAATGTAAGAAAACCAATTTAGGAACACCAAATCAAGATGCTAAATTCAGTGACTTATTTATTCTCTGCAGGGATAGAGATAATGACTCACCTCCTTCTTCCCTTTCTAGACTCAGTCATCCTTCTTGAACATTTTGTGTGAAAGCAAAATCATCCCCAGAAAGACAATCTAAAGCATCACTTAATGAATTCTAGAGAAGGGTTTTCCCAGCTCTGTTATAATCTATAAAATGTTGAAAGATGATAATTTGTATATTTAGTTCTAAGTGTTACTCAACGCTACACCTATGAAAAAATACCTAAAATAAACATGATGCTTATTTTTTTCTTTGTAGAAATAAACACAAAGGAAGTGTTTTAACAAGTACAGCTTTAAAAATCATTAATAGTAAAACATTATTAGGTACCAAATCTGAGTATGCATGAAAAGTATAAAGTTAAATATTTTTCCCTAAGATTTAGTTCCCCATCACTGAAGAGGAAATTGCTTGATGGAAGTGAGGGCATAACCAAGGAAGAATGAATAGAAGTCATCAAGAATGTGATCAAGGTCAGAGCATAGCACCAGCTGTATCAGTTAGGAATGCCTCAGCTCCAAGTAACAAAACATGCAAATAATAATAGTTTGAATAAAGGTTTATCTGTTTACCCATAATAAGAAGTCTTAAAGTTGACAAAGTTGGTTTTCTTCTCACGTTCCTCATTTCAGAGCTTGAAGCTTTCGTTATTTGTCTAAAAAAGTACCGGGAAAATGAGTAAAAGCTATTTACTCAGAAAAACAAAAGGCTTCTAGGAAACCCCATTCAGTTTGCTTTTTTTGATATTCTATTGGCCAGAGCTGTGTCACATGGTCACCTCTGTGGAGACCATGGAGGGTCATAGTTGGATCATCCAAACATCCAAAAGAGTATCTGATACAAAACTACATTGGAAAGTGAAAGTGATAAGTTTTACTGAGAATTTTTAAATCATAACCTGAGGATACATTTTTCTTGGAAGATGGAACTAAGGTTAAATATGACTCTGTATAGTCACTTAAATAATTTAAAAGCATTCAAAGCTTCCTCAGTGCAATAATATCATAATTGTACTCTGTGTCATTTACTTTCTCCATTTTAAAATCATTCTTCCTGGAATCATCCACATGACTGAATCCTTTTCAACATTTAGGTCTGAATTCAGGCGTTACTTCCTTACAGTTCTTCTCTGACATATTACCTAAGTTACCTCCTTCCCACTCATCACACTTCCATTATTTGAATATATATTGTTTGCCTTTGTTTCTGAGTAGATCAAGCACATCTCCTGTACTTAGAACAGCCTCTAGCCTATAGTATTCAATAAATGTATAGAATTCAATAAATTCTAGCCTATTTACTCAATAAGTGTTGATACAATGCACAAATATATATGTGCATATATCTCTGCATACCATCTATGTTTATATCTAGATTTGTCAATCATCTACATTTAGAGAGTTTTGCTAAACAGTTAACAACAAACTATAGAATTTCTATGTCATTGTAATGAACTCTCCTATGACAACCTCAAACCAGTGCTTATCCAGACAGAATGACTTTAGCATGAAATTTTATTGACAATTGGCTATTCTTGTCCCTGGGCCCTGATAATCACAAGTGGCACATCTGAGCTTAACTTTACAGAAATAACAATTTTAAATGTGATTATGATGCAGTTCCTTCATAATAATGCATGCAAGTTCTTACAAATAAGATCATACAACTTCTTTTAAACATATTTTTCTTCTTGACAAGCTTACCAATTAGCAGTCAAAGTCCTTACTAATTACCAATTAGTAATCAAAACATATTTTCTATGAATCAGTTTTTTAAACTTTTAATTAGAATATATATAGAAATGAGCTATATACAAAAGAAACCATTTTAATGTGTGTGATTTAAAATTAGAGTAGCTGTTGTTTAAAGGTGGCTAGCTTCTCTGTTTAGCTTGGTGAGAGCAAAGCGCCTTGAAGAAAATCTGGTTTTGAGAAGAATTTCTTGAATGATTTCTTAATTATGAGGATGTAAGCCAATTATGCAGCCATTTTTCCTGAAAAAAAAAAAAGGAAAGTGTAATGGGTACTTGACAAGGGTATATACATATTCATAGAGAACCATGGAACATCAAGGGAGCCAAACACTGTGGGCCAAAATATGATTAGACTATTCTTTATGGGGTGAGATGACCCTGACCCCAGGAAGTGATGCCCAAGTACAGATGCCCAGACTTATGATGCAGTCTTAATCACCTAGGCCTGGATTGTCTTAGGTGGTGTGGTATAGTTGTGGAGACATATCATGGCAGGTAGCTCTGTTCCAATAGGCGATGGGAATGGTATAGGTCTATCTGAGGCAATGATAAAAGATTGTCTAGTTCTTGGCTAGATGCCTGGAGTGATGCTATTGGAACAGAGTGACAGGAGTGATGGGCAGGTTATCATAACTCGGTAGAAGCTGAGATGGTCTTCAACCAAGGTGCATACTCGATGGCTAATGTTACCATGGATCTGGAGTAGCCAGGACTAAATCTTTGATATGAACTGCAGTGTTCCAGTCCAGAGGCAAGAGCAGAAGCCAAAGCATCAGCAAGAGGCTTATTTCTTTGGATCATTCATCTCACAACTGTGGCTTATGTTACATCTAGCTATGATTGTGATAACTGCTAGCCTCAAGACAATGAACCTGAGATCCAGAGCTTATGCCAATGTGAGATAAATTAAGACTAAAATATGTGAGTCTAAACACTGGGAGCTGTAAATATCTCAGGAAAGTTCCCTGAATGGTAGAAAACAAATCTGCTTCATACTACGTGCAATTAAAATGTTAAGTGAGGGCTATTTTGATTCTTGATGCACATAATCTTTAATTCAATCAATAGAAACAACTAGCTGATACAAAGCAAAATGCCCTTTCAGCAATCATTTATTGAAAGTTCAGTAGTTGAGTGACTGTGCAGGGTTCCTGGTGAGGTGCTGAAGATGTGTTCTTTACTACTGCAGTCATTTTGTTCTGAGCAAAAAGGTCTCTTGCCATTCCTCAAACTCGAGGGTGTTTCTGTCCTAGGCCTATTTCCCTCACCTGGAACACTCTGCCCCAGGTAGATGGCTCACTGCTTCAACTCATTCAAGTCTTTGCTCATGTGTTGCCTTGCAATGAGGTGAACCCGACCCCTCGCCCCATAAACTACCCTTTTGTAAAATTGCAATCCCCCCTCACATACTCTGGTATTCCCCATCCACTCCTCTGTTGTTTTATTTTTCTTCAAACTATGGATTCCCTGATGTATTATTTAATTAATTTATTTATTGAATGATTACTCCCATCCTAACCAACAAGTATTCAGGCTCTATCAGAGCCAAATTTGTGCATGTTTTGTTTACTGATATATGGCAAAGTCTGGCAATAAATGCTCTCTAAAAGTTGATGAATGAATAAACGATTGAATGAATGAAGGTTGAGAATGGGGAGAAATAAGTGTAGCATGAAGCTTGAATTAATAGGAACCAGGAAGAAAATAAGCAATGAATTATTAGGTTACTGCAGAATGATTGTAATGAGGCAGTGAGGGAAGGTATGAAGGGGAAGGAAACTTCTGAGTTCGATCACAGAAGAGGGAGTGTCAAGGCTGAGTAGAATTTCACATGTGTAGAAGCAAGGGATTGAGGGAACAGCTGAGCAAAAGCACAGATGAACATTTAGCTGGGCATCTGGAGTTTTAATGAGTCTGAAGAGTCAGGTGTATGGAATTGTGTAGTAGGAAGGGCTAGAAAAGGTACATGCGTGAGCCAGACTGCTCTTGGCTGTGAAGAACGAAATCATGAATGAAATATCCTTAAGAACACTGGCATAAGCAGTTACATGTTTACTCTTTCTCACAATTCACATTCCTAGTAGGGATGGATGGCTTCCATAGAGATAAGTCAGCAGTTGGTTGAGCTCACCAAGGACCCAGGTTCTTTTTACTTCTTCACATTCTTCAGTCTTTCCATAGGTTTCCTCCTCGGGCTGATGCAAAGGTGGCTAAGACATTCCAGTTCACACATTTTCAACCATATCCAGAGGAAGAAGAGAGAATCTGTTCTCTTCTTAAGGGTCTACTTTAGGAATGATGAGCCTTCCTCAGAAGACACTTAATGTACTTCTCCTCACAAGTCACTGACCAAATTTGGACCACTTCCTGAGGAGCTTATTTACTTAACAAATGCTTGGAGAGCCCATCGAAGGTTGCCAAGCACTATTCTAGGTATTTTAAATTTTTT
>NW_024412413.1:29395209-29401693 GCF_014898765.1 Herpailurus yagouaroundi | reverse complement strand
AGAACATGAGCGGGGGAGGGGCAGAGAAAGAGAGGGAGAGACAGAATCCAAAGCAGGCTCCAGGCTCTGAGCTGTCAGCACAGCTCGAATGCACAGACGCGGGCTCGGACTCACAGACCAGAAGATCATGACCTGAGCCGAAGTCGGATGCTCAACCGACTGAGCCACCCAGGCGCCCCTCTAGGTATTTTTAAATACTACAGCATTAAACTAGATGAAACCCTTGCCCTCGTGGAGTTTGTATTCCAGTTGAGGAAACCAAAAATACACAAATTATCAAAACATTTAATGTTGGATTATGACAAATTCTAGCGACAAAAACACAGTAGAGTAAAGGAGAAGGAAGAATATGTATATTTTAAAGGAGGAATTTCAGGTTGAGTGGGCAGAGAAGGAGTATCTGAGAAAGTGACTTTTAGGCAGACACCTGAGTGAACTGAAGGAGGGGAGCCATGTGAATATCTGAGGAAATCTGTTTCTATACAGAGAGAACAAATCTGAAGCTCTGAGCCAAAAATGAACCTGGCATGTTCAAGAAAACTCTGTGGAAGGCAAAGTGGCTAGAACAGAATACCAAAAATAGGTTATGTAAGGAGCTGAATTAGAAAGTTAGCAAGGAAGGCAGATCATGAAGGGTCTTACAGGCCTTGGTAAGGTTGCTGGATTTTGTTCTAAGGGAAGTATTGAATGGTTTTGAAGAGAAGAGTGTTGTGATCTGATTTACATTTTGAAAAAGATCACTCTGCCTGCAGAGAATCAATTATAGGGGCAAATGCAGGAGTAGAGATAAGAGGCTAGGGAAGAAGTACAGATAAAGAAACTGTGGCTTAAAGAAGGATGATAGTGGTGACGATCAGAAGTGGTTGGATTCAGAATACATTGTGAATGCGGTGGAAGGGCTGGCCCCTCGTCAGCCCAGTGGACTGACCTTGATTGTTCAAACTGATCTGGGAGGAACGCATATTGAGGAGTAGAGCATAATGCCCAGGACAGAGCGGATTAGCATCAGAATATGGAGGAACTTTAGTTATGTGCACACCAACAATATTGGTTGCACAGCTAGGATACATGTAGCGGGTTGTTTGGTCTGAGAGGCACTCAGAGTTTGGGTGCAGACTGATTATTAGGGCATCCCGTGGGCTGTCTACACGGAGAAGCTGGAGAGCTTCGGCAGTGCCTTTCTCAGGCTTTTCCAATGCTCTAACAGGCTGCAGTTTCTAAATTGGTCTGCTATGCAATGACTGGCAGTCCTCATCGTCATAGGACCATTCCCACTGTGTTTTTTTTTTTTTTTTTAACATCACCCTGGTCTGATTTAATGATATGTGGGCACTTGTGCTAGTTACTTATCAAACAATTTATGAGCTTTTGGCTGAGCTCTGTAGCCACCATCTGCATGGAGAGATGCTCTTTTTTATTCACAGTCTTGGAAAGGGGAAATTTCAGAGGGTTCTCCTTGGCCTTTCCCACTATGATAGCTCCTACCCTACAGGACAAAGGCTAGATGTGAGAGTTATCCCGATAAGTAAGTACATCTGTCCCAATTATACATTCAGAAAGTGAGAAAATAACGACCCATGTGTCTATGGATTCAGTGGACCTGCTGTGGGCTGGATATTGGCCAGAACTCTGTTTATGTCCTGGCCCCATATGCCCCCATTCAAACAGGAGGGTCATGACTCTTATGTTCGGTAGTCTTCCGAGTGTACGAACATTGCCCTTTTCCCAATGTACAGTCCCTGGCATAAAGAGCCATCGTTACTTTTGGGACTAGATGGAGGAAAATCTTTACCATGTTCATTTGTCAAGGTACTGCAAGATATTCCCTCCTGGGAACACTGCTTTTTCTACAGTCAATATAACTGGGTCTGAAAATTGGTTTGGATACAGAAATTGGACATGTGTGAAAGATAGAAGGCACCTCAAATGTCTACGCTCTAAGTCTTGGAACTTGTGAATATGTTATGTTCAAAGGCAAAAGGGACTTAACCAATGCAAGTTATGAAGCTGGACTTTAAAATCAGGAGGTTATCTGGGATTACCTAGACAGCCCTAATCTAATCATACCAACCCTTTCAAGCAGAGAACATTCTCTAGCAGAGTCACAGAGATGTGCCAGAAGAAGGAAAGAAAGACGCAGAAACAGGGGAGTTTAAAAGATTCCAAATGTTATAAGGACTCAATGAACTGCTGCTTCGGGCTCTGAAGTTAAGATCCCACATGTAGAGACCAGAGTGACCTTTAGGAGCTAAGAGCGACCTCCAGTGGACAGCCAACACACAAATGACAACCTCAGTCCCACAACCGTGAAGAACTAAATTTGGCCAACAACCTCAATAAGCTTGGAAGCAGATTCATCCCCTGGAGCCTCCAGAAGGGAATGCAGTCCTATCAGCATCTTGATTTGGGTCTGGTTAGATTTTAAGTAAAAGACCTAGCTGGGCCTTGCTGTACCCACAGTTCAGACCTATGGAACTGTGTAACAAACAGCCCTATCCCAATGTTATGATGTCATTATTTCCCAATTAGGGCCCTGAACTTCACAGCAGACCTGTACTGTTTGACAGTCGAAACTTTCTTTTAGCTCGGTTATTCTAATGATTAAGTCTCCAGGCTGTTTTTCAGTGTCCTTTCCCTTCCCTCTACAGCAAATGAGAGCTTTTACGCATGCGACCCAAATGGCCCTCTGACTTTCATATTAGCTTTCAATTGGTGATTAGTCGCTCTCAGCTTGTTATCATTTTCTAGAGAGTCAATTAAACTGCGAAAAAGCTACTCAATTTCACTGACCTTATAATTAACCGTTTTCCCCATATTTCTCAAACTATTGACAAAATGCACCAGCGAATGCACTTATTCTCTTCTGCTGCTACACTAGTATACCATTCCAGGTCACGTCGGTGGAAATTTTAAAAGATGTCAGACTATAACTTTGTGCCAGAGGCTATCTGTGCCCACAAAATACCAGTCTCTCTTGCTATCTGGGCAGCAAACGATCCAGTTACAAAACCCCTACGTATCTCCTGCTTCCTTGGATCGCTCCTGATACCAATTACAGGTTGAGTTCCATAGTCAGTAGAGTCTGAGATGCAGTGTTTCATGCAGATCATGAAGCAATGCCTTGGTACCAACTCCTGGGAAAGGGAGGTGAAGGAAGAGGGATCAGGACGGGAGAAAAGTCAAGAAGCATTGCATGTCCAATAACAGCTTGGGAGATTCTGCAGGAAACTCTAAAACTAGCCTGGCCTTTAGTTTGTCCCACATTGAAGCAAATAACCAGACCTTTATGCCTTTTATTAAATATCCATTAAATGAGGAACCCCTGAAAGGGGCACGCCTTTGGCCAAAGTGGCTTTCTGCAGCTGAGTTAGTCCCTGAAAGAGTCGACACCTAAACACTCCCCTTCTCTCTTTCTCCAGAACAAGCCCTTCAGGGAGGCAAATGGTATGCTGGACACAAAGCTCTGCCGGGGACACAAAGGTAAGAAATGTCAACATTTCAGTCTGGGGGAGGAATATACACATGATTTTGTCACATCAGAGTTATAATTAAAGAAAACACAGTGTGGCGTTATCCTGAGGTAGGTGTTGAGGAATGAAAAGAAATTATCCAAGGAGAACAGTAACAATATTCCAGACAAAGCATCATCATGAAACATACAGACATGGCCAAACTTCTTCGTTAGGGATCTCAGGAAGTTTGGGTTGTGGACAGTTACGCGTGTGGCCTCAGCTTCTGTATTTTAAAGAGAACTAGTGGGCACAATCTAGAGGATGGATTAATTGAAACGCTTACAATGACTTCGGATGCGTGTGATGGTCATGCTTAACAACAAAAAAAAGCCACTGCAGGTTTCTGAAAAGGTAACTGAATTGATCTCCTCCAAAATCTGGCTAAAAAGCAAACAAGCAAACAAACAAAGTCAAACAAACAAACAAACACCGTATCATGATGTCAAGTGGATCATGGGACAAGAAAGTGAATGTGAGAAATCAGAGAGCTATTAAAATAGGGCAGGTAACTTTCTTACAAAATAATGTCGCTAAAGAAGGAAATTTTGTACTGCAGGTTTGCAGATGGTCCAAAGATCATGTGCTTCTCTAAATTCAAACTAATTTCTTTCAGATTACCAGCCCCTTTTTAACTAACCCCTGACTTGAGGTTAGTCACATGCTTATCATGTGAAATATTCTCTATCTCAGTATGAACTTTCTCCTATTTTTACCATGACACTCTCTAGCAGTTAGATCCTTATTTTTCATCCCATACCACTGATACTAAAGGGTGAATTTGGACAAAATAAAAGGGGCCAAATGCACAACATATGGCTGTATCCTAGTGTTCAGTGAAAAGAACACTAAAAGGCACACATGATACAATCAGAGGCCAGGAAGAATAGAATTGTGTGGTGAATTGCAATGGTATTTTGCTTTGAGATCTCTATTCATTGAGGAAGATTGAATCTTGTGGGCCTGACCCTGAGGACTATAGATATGGAGAAGTTGTGACATACATCTGGGTACGGACTGTCTATGATTTCTCCTTAGTGGAGGTCAAAGTGGCTTGAAGGGCAAAGTAACAAATAAAAAGAATGTCTGAGGACTCTTCCGTCCTGAGCTTAGCTAGTATATTCACAGCTAAGGAAGTAGGTATGTAGTGTTGTTTTATTTTTTAATTTTTGTAATGTTTATTTATTTCTGAGACACAGACACAGAGCATGAGTAGGCGAGGGGCAGAGAGAGAGGGAGACACAGAATCAAAAGCAGCCTCCAGGCTCTGAGCTGTCAGCACAGAGCCCGACGCGGGGCTCGAACTCACTGGACCATGAGATCATGACCTGAGCTGAGGTCGGTCGCTCAACTGACTGAGCCACCCAGGCGTAACCCCCCCCCCCTTTTTTTTTTGGTAGGTGTGTAGTATTAACCTTGAACCTGCAGGAACAAGTGAGCTAATCTCTTCTTCCGGAAATAAGATTAGAATCTATAACACTTGGCCAACTCAGGAAAGAGCTGAGAAGACAGATTGTTGATGGACTTCCCAAAACAAGTTGGTCTTAAAAGGACGCCTGGGGGGGCGCCTGGGTGGCGCAGTCGGTTAAGCGTCCGACTTCAGCCAGGTCACTATCTCGCAGTCCATGAGTTCGAGCCCCGCGTCAGGCTCTGGGCTGATGGCTCAGAGCCTGGAGCCTGTTTCCGATTCTGTGTCTCCCTCTCTCTCTGCCCCTCCCCCGTTCATGCTCTGTCTCTCTCTGTCCCAAAAATAAATAAACGTTGGAAAAAAAAAAAAAATTTAAAAAAAAAAAAAAAGGACGCCTGGGTGGCTCAGTCAATTAAGAGTCTGACTTTGGCTCAGGTCATGATCTCATGGTCTGTGGATTTGATCCCCGCATCGGGCTCTGTGCTGACAGCTCGGAGCCTGGAGCCTGCTTCAGATTCTGTCTCCCTCGCTCTCTGCCCCTTCCCCGCTCATGCTCTGTCTCTCTCTGTCAAAAATAAATAAACATTAAAGACAGAAAAAAAAAAAAAGAGAAGATCCCTAGATCTTAATTATCCCAATCACTAAAAAGACGTAATTATGTGATGTGACAGAAGTATAAATTGTCACTACAATGGCAGACATTATAACATATAAATGTATCCAGTCAACATGATTTGTATCTTACATTTACACAATGTTATATGTTATACATATTTCAATTAAAACAATTTCTAATTAAAAAAAAAAAAAGAGGAAGACCATTTCAGGAGCCAGAAGCAAAGAGGAAAAGGAACTAAGAGATTCTCAGTAAGGGAATCACCAGTTAAGCGGATCATCTTCGGATAAATCAACCAAATTCTCTGTCTCCTTGGTAAAAGGAGTTTTTCAGATTTCTACAGAAAGACCATTGGGCAAGGGCATCCATCATCAGTGTGCTGGGAAGGTTGTGCTGTTGCCAGCCATAAGAAAGGAGACTTCAAACAGCTCTAATTATTGAGGGAAGGCCTTTGGCAGGATGTGAATGTTGATAAGGTTGTGAACACTATGAGGAACAAGAGGAACTTGTTACAGAATGACCCAAAAAGGATCAAATGAGTATTTAAAATACATCAAAAAGAAGCTGAGTTCTTAAAATCAAAACTAGATGAGAGCACATATCTTGCTATGTAAAGATACACATATACTGTAAGTGGAAACCCATAGGAAGCTCTAATACCTTATTTCTCCTGATTTCTCCTCCCTCAGGTTGTATCTGCTTCTCTACAACACATCAGCCTTCTCACTATCTTTTTTTTTTTATTTATATATGAAATTTATTGTCAAATTGGTTTCCATACAACACCCAGTGCTCATCCCAAAAGGTGCCCTCCTCAATACCCATCACCCACCCTCCCCTCCCTCCCACCCCCCATCAACCCTCAGTTTGCTCTCAGTTCTCAACAGTCTCTTATGCTTTGGCTCTATCCCACTCTAACCTCTTTTTTTTTTTTTTCCTTCCCCTCCCCCA
>NW_024412413.1:29348620-29395109 GCF_014898765.1 Herpailurus yagouaroundi | reverse complement strand
AAGTTTCTCAGGATCCACATAAGAGTGAAACCATATGGTATCTGTCTTTCTCTGTATGGCTTATTTCACTTAGCATCACACTCTCCAGTTCCATCCACGTTGCTACAAAAGGCCATATTTCATTTTTTCTCATTGCCACGTAGTATTCCATTGTGTATATAAACCACAATTTCTTTATCCATTCATCAGTTGATGGACATTTAGGCTCTTTCCATAATTTGGCTATTGTTGAGAGTGCTGCTATGAACATTGGGGTACAAGTGCCCCTATGCATCAGTACTCCTGTGTCCCTTGGATAAATTCCTAGCAGTGCTATTGCTGGGTCATAGGGTAGGTCTATTTTTAATTTTCTGAGGAACCTCCACACTGCTTTCCAGAGCGGCTGCACCAATTTGCATTCCCACCAACAGTGCAAGAGGGTTCCCGTTTCTCCACATCCTCTCCAGCATCTGTAGTCTCCTGATTTGTTCATTTTTGCCACTCTGACTGGCGTGAGGTGATACCTGAGTGTGGTTTTGATTTGTATTTCCCTGATAAGGAGCGACGCTGAACATCTTTTCATGTGCCTGTTGGCCATCCGGATGTCTTCTTTAGAGAAGTGTCTATTCATGTTTTCTGCCCATTTCTTCACTGGGTTATTTGCTTTTCGGGTGTGGAGTTTGGTGAGCTCTTTATAGATTTTGGATACTAGCCCTTTGTCCGATATGTCATTTGCAAATATCTTTTCCCATTCCGTTGGTTGCCTTTTAGTTTTGTTGGTTGTTTCCTTTGCTGTGCAGAAGCTTTTTATCTTCATAAGGTCCCAGTAATTCACTTTTGCTTTTAATTCCCTTGCCTTTGGGGATATGTCGAGTAAGAGATTGCTACGGCAGAGGTCAGAGAGGTTTTTTCCTGCTTTCTCCTCTAAGGTTTTGATGGTTTCCTGTCTCACATTCAGGTCCTTTATCCATTTTGAGTTTATTTTTGTGAATGGTGTGAGAAAGTGGTCTAGTTTCAACCTTCTGCATGTTGCTGTCCAGTTCTCCCAGCACCATTTGTTAAAGAGACTGTCTTTTTTCCATTGGATGTTCTTTCCTGCTTTGTCAAAGATGAGTTGGCCATATGTTTGTGGGTCTAGTTCTGGGGTTTCTATTCTATTCCATTGGTCTATGTGTCTGTTTTTGTGCCAATACCATGCTGTCTTGATGATGACAGCTTTGTAGTAGAGGCTAAAGTCTGGGATTGTGATGCCTCCTGCTTTGGTCTTCTTCTTCAAAATTACTTTGGCTATTCGGGGCCTTTTGTGGTTCCATATGAATTTTAGGATTGCTTGTTCTAGTTTTGAGAAGAATGCTGGTGCAATTTTGATTGGGATTGCATTGAATGTGTAGATAGCTTTGGGTAGTATTGACATTTTGACAATATTTATTCTTCCAATCCATGAGCAGGGAATGTCTTTCCATTTCTTCAAATCTTCTTCAATTACCTTCATAAGCTTTCTATAGTTTTCAGCATACAGATCCTTTACATCTTTGGTTAGATTTATTCCTAGGTATTTTATGCTTCTTGGTGCAATTTTGAATGGGATCAGTTTCTTTATTTGTCTTTCTGTTGCTTCATTGTTAGTGTATAAGAATGCAACTGATTTCTGTACATTGATTTTGTATCCTGCAACTTTGCTGAATTCATGGATCAGTTCTAGCAGACTTTTGGTGGAGTCTATCGAATTTTCCATGTATAATATCATGTCATCTGCAAAAAGCGAAAGCTTGACTTCATCTTTGCCAATTTGGATGCCTTTGATTTCCTTTTGTTGTCTGATTGCTGATGCTAGAACTTCCAGCACTATGTTAAACAACAGCGGTGAGAGTGGGCATCCCTGTCGTGTTCCTGATCTCAGGGAAAAAGCTCTCAGTTTTTCCCCGTTGAGGATGATGTTAGCTGTGGGCTTTTCATAAATGGCTTTGATGATCTTTAAGTATATTCCTTCTATCCCGACTTTCTCAAGGGTTTTTATTAAGAAAGGGTGCTGGATTTTGTCAAAGGCCTTTTCTGCATCGATTGACAGGATCATATGGTTTTTCTCTTTTTTTTTTTTGTTAATGTGATGTATCACGTTGATTGATTTGCGAATGTTGAACCAGCCCTGCATCCCAGGAATGAATCCCACTTGATCATGGTGAATAATTCTTTTTATATGCCGTTGAATTCGATTTGCTAGTATCTTATTGAGAATTTTGGCATCCATATTCATCAGGGATATTCCTGTAGTTCTCTTTTTTTTACTGGGTCTCTGTCTGGTTTAGGAATCAAAGTAATACTGGCTTCATAGAATGAGTCTGGAAGTTTTCCTTCCCTTTCTATTTCTTGGAATAGCTTGAGAAGGATAGGTATTATCTCTGCTTTAAACGTCTGGTAGAACTCCCCTGGGAAGCCATCTGGTCCTGGACTCTTATTTGTTGGGAGATTTTTGATAACCGATTCAATTTCTCGCTGGTGATGGGTCTGTTCAAGCTTTCTATTTCCTCCTGATTGAGTTTTGGAAGAGTGTGGGTGTTCAGGAATTTGTCCATTTCTTCCAGGTTGTCCAATTTGTTGGCATATAATTTTTCATAGTATTCCCTGATAATTGTTTGTATCTCTGAGGGATTGGTTGTAATAATTCCATTTTCATTCATGATTTTATCTATTTGGGTCATCTCCCTTTTCTTTTTGAGAAGCCTGGCTAGAGGTTTGTCCATTTTGTTTATTTTTTCAAAAAACCAACTCTTGGTTTCATTGATCTGCTCTACAGTTTTTTTAGATTCTATATTGTTTATTTCTGCTCTGATCTTTATTATTTCTCTTCTTCTGCTGGGTTTAGGCTGCCTTTGCTGTTCTGCTTCTATTTCCTTTAGGTGTGCTGTTAGATTTTGTATTTGGGATTTTTCTTGTTTCTTGAGATAGGCCTGGATTGCAATGTATTTTCCTCTCAGGACTGCCTTCGCTGCGTCCCAAAGCGTTTGGATTGTTGTATTTTCATTTTCGTTTGTTTCCATATATTTTTAAATTTCTTCTCGAATTGCCTGGTTGACCCACTCATTCGTTAGTAGGGTGTTCTTTAACCTCCATGCTTTTGGAGGTTTTCCAGACTTTTTTCTGTGGTTGATTTCAAGCTTCATAGCATTGTGGTCTGAAAGTATGCATGGTATGATTTCAATTCTTGTAAACTTATGAAGGGCTGTTTTGTGACCCAGTATATGATCTATCTTGGAGAATGTTCCATGTGCACTCGAGAACAAAGTATATTCTGTTGCTTTGGGATGCAGAGTTCTAAATATATCTGTCAAGTCCATCTGATCCAATGTCTCATTCAGGGCCCTTGTTTCTTTATTGACCGTGTGTCTAGATAATCTATCCATTTCTGTAAGTGGGGTGTTAAAGTCCCCTGC
This sequence comes from Herpailurus yagouaroundi, assembly GCF_014898765.1. Taxonomy (NCBI): domain Eukaryota; kingdom Metazoa; phylum Chordata; class Mammalia; order Carnivora; family Felidae; genus Herpailurus; species Herpailurus yagouaroundi. The sequence goes on along the minus strand of NW_024412413.1, from coordinate 29,391,699 downwards.
AATTACCACATTCTTATCAATAAGGTTGCTTATGTTTATGAGTAATTGTTTTATATATTTGGGCGCTCCGGTATTCGGCGCATAGACATTTATAATTGTTAGCTCTTCCTGATGGATAGACCCTGTCACTATTATATAATGTCCTACTTCATCTCTTGTTACAGCCTTTAATTGAAAGTCTAGTTTGTCTGATATAAGTATGGCTACTCCAGCTTTCTTTTGGCTTCCAGTAGCATGATAAATAGTTCTCCATCCCTCACCCTCAATCTAAAGGTGTCCTCAGGTCTAAAATGAGTCTCTTGTAGACAGCAAATCGATGGGTCTTGTTTTTTTATCCATTCTGATACCCTATGTCTTTTGGTTGGCGCATTTAATCCATTTACATTCAGTGTTATTATAGAAAGATATGGGTTTAGAGTCATTGTGATGTCTGTATGTTTTATGCTTGTAGTGATGTCTCTGGTACTTTGTCTCACAGGGTCCCCCTTAGGATCTCTTGTAGGGCTGGTTTAGTGGTGACAAATTCCTTCAGTTTTTGTTTGGGAAGACCTTTATCTCTCCTTCTATTCTAAATGACAGACTTGCTGGATAAAGGATTCTCGGCTGCATATTTTTTCTGTCTAGCACATTGAAAATCTCGTGCCAATTCTTTCTGGCCTGCCAAGTTTCAAAAGAGAGATCAGTCACGAGTCTTATAGGTCTCCCTTTATATGTGAGGGCACGTTTACCCCTTGCTGCTTTCAGAATTTTCTCTTTATCCTTGTATTTTGCCAGTTTCACTATGATATGTCCTGCAGAAGATCGATTCAAGTTACGTCTGAAGGGAGTTCTCTGTGCCTCTTGGATTTCAATGCCTTTTTCCTTCCCCACTTCAGGGAAGTTCTCAGCTATTATTTCTTCAAGTACCCCTTCAGCACCTTTCCCTCTCTCTTCCTCCTCTGGGATACCAATTATGCGTATAATATTTCTTTTTAGTGTATCACTTAGTTCTCTAATTTTCCCCTCATACTCCTGGAATTTTTTTATCTCTCTTTTTCTCAGCTTCCTCTTTTTCCATAACTTTATCTTCTAGTTCACCTATTCTCTCCTCTGCCTCTTCAATCCGAGCTGTGGTGGTTTCCATTTTGTTATGCATTTTGTTTAAAGCGTTTTTCAGCTCCTCGTGACTGTTCCTTAGTCCCTTGATCTCTGTAGCAAGAGATTCTCTGCTGTCAGCTATATTGTTTTCAAGCCCAGCGATTAATTTTATGACTATTATTCTAAATTCACTTTCTGTTATATTATTTAAATCCTTTTTGATCAGCTCATTAGCTGTTGTTATTTCCTGGAGATTCTTCTGAGGGGAATTCTTCCGCTTGGTCATTTTGGATAGTCCCTGGCGTGGTGAGGACCTGCAGGGCACTTCCCCTGTGCTGTGGTGTATAACTGGAGTTGGTGGGCGGAGCCGCAGTCAGACCTGATGTCTGCCCCCAGCCCACCGCTGGGGCCACAGTCAGACTGGTGTGTGCCTTCTCTTCCCCTCTCCTAGGGGCGGGATTCACTGTGGGGTGGGGTGGCCCGTCTGGGCTATTTGCACACTGCCAGGCTTGTGATGCTGGGGATCTGGCGTCTTAGCTGGGGTGGGTAGGCAAGGTGCACAGGGGCAGGAGGGGCAGGCTTAGCTTGCTTCTCCTTAGGTGATCCACCTCAGGAGGGGCCCTGTGGCAGCAGGAGGGAGTCAGATCCGCTGCCGGAGGTTTGGCTCCGCAGAAGCGCAGAGTTGGGTGTTTGCGCGGAGCGAGCAAGTTCCCTGGCAGGAACTGGTTCTCTTTGCGATTTTGGCTGGGGGATGGGCGGGGAAGATGGCGCTGGCGAGCGCCTTTGTTCCCCACCAAACTGAGCTCTGTCGTCCGGGGGCTCAGCAGCTCTCCTTCCCTTTGTCCTCCAGCCTTCCAGCTTTCTGAGCAGAGCTGTTAACTTATGACCTCCCAGCCGCTAAGTCGCGCTTGCTGTTGGAACACAGTCCGTCAGGCCCCTCCGCTTTTTGCAAGCCAGACTCGGGGGCTCTGCTTGGCCGGCGAGCCGCCCCTCCGCCCCGGCTCCCTCCCGCCAGTCCGTGGAGCGCGCACCGCCTCGCCGCCATTCCTACCCTCTTCCGTGGGCCTCTGGTCTGCGCTTGGCTCCGGCGACTCCGTTCTGCTAATCCTCTGGTGGTTTTCTGGGTTATTTAGGCAGGTGTAGGTGGAATCTAAGTGATCAGCAGGATGCGCGGTGAGCCCAGCGTCCTCCTACGCCGCCATCTTCCCTCTCCTCCCAGCCTTCTCACTATCTTAAGCTTCCTTGTAACTTCAGTTTGCACATCATGGCTTCTTTTGGGCTTTTCCCCCGTATCATAACTTTCCACCTTAAACTCCTACCAGTAACTGGAAAACATTTCATGTATTTCTTATTCCAAATTTAAGTTTATGGAAGCAGAAATTGGACAGGCCTGAGTCAATTTTTCAAGTCAGGCCACAGAGGTCACTGTTGCCTACTCAGCCTATAGTCAAGGGACCATTTGTTATGTACACATCAAGGAAAAAGGTTTCTTTTAGAAGTGACTATGGTCAAGGAGGATGCTCCAGCCAATATCTAAGTAGCATACTGGCCGAAGTTTTCATATAGTGCACTCAGAATCCTTTGATAGTAGACTCAGGCCATCCATAGCTTCCTTTGTTCATGCCTTGGGCATTATAAGTAGATAAGTCCATTGACTAGATCTCAGGAATAAAGTGTTTTTTCAAACAAAAGAGAAGTTTTTATTGCATCTGGTCCCTATTCCTGAACATCTTCTTCCTCACACTTTTTAAAACCTTCTCTAGAATGATAAATCTGGAAGCCCCATGACCATCCCCAGGATACCAAACAATGGTCTTTAGGAAGATTAAGCTTTCACTGCCCTCTAGTGGAGTGGAGGGGGCAGTTTTGTTGCTAATAATAACTGGGGTTCAAGTTTGAACATATAAACAGGATCCACCTTATTGTCCAAAAAGAATCATGAGGAAAAAAAGAAAGAAGAGAGGTGTTTTTTTTTCGGTTGTTGTTTTGTTTTGTTTTTTATAAAGGGGTTAAAAAAAGGAGTTTGCATGGGTTACCAAAATAGCCTGGGAAGAAAGGAAAAGCATGGAGGAAAGCCTGAATGCTGAGAGCCCCAATGTTGGAGAACGCGTATGAGTTAAGCTGAGGCCCAGAAGTTTCCAGGGAATGAAGCACTGTCTGAATGACAGGAGCTGTGTGAGAACTATGTCCTCATTAGAGGATGACCTACATGGTCTTCACCTGATGGGAACGCCATACACATCAGCCATCTGCTTTGAGCACCATCAGATATAGAAGCACCCACACCCAAGTACGTGTCTGGTTTACTGCCAAACCCACCCCAACTCCACATTTTCCCAAGGCATGCTCTCCCACAGTGCCCATTCGGCTCTAAAATCATTATCTGGAATGTAATTCAGTGCTCAAAAGCTGATTTCATGAACTGTACTATCAACATAGACCTCTAGACCCCAAGTTCACAGGCGAAAGGAACTTCTGCACAAGTTTCGGAATGATGCAGTAAAAACACTGTGACATTCTAGCTAAGATATTGGAAAATGGATTCCTATGTTCTACTTCAATATTTTTCTTGGAGTTATTCAACTGAGTATTATTTGCAGCCAAAATGACTGGATGTAAGTAGACCTTGTTTTATAGACCTAATGTAAATATGTGGCTTATGCTTGTCCTTCACAGCAGAAATGTATAGACTGTTGAACTGCCATAATTATTGCAACTTATCTGCAAATAGGCTATCAAACTACTTAGATGAGTAAGTATGGACTGACTGTGAAAACTAGAGAGTAAATGCATATTGACGCATAACTTCCAACTGTTACAAGAAAACTAATTCTACCTGAACCAACAAGGCTTGCCTGTATACCATGGGGTTTTGTGGTATATGGAATGTAAGCTGAGTACATTGTATCAATGGAAGAATGTACACCATTTTTTATGGTGGTGATCCAAATGATTGGTGCAAAAAAACATGACATGTTATATTACCTACTAGGAGATTTCTAGCCTGCGAGAGTCAATCAAATATTTATGAATACTATGCTAGAGATATATTGTCAGAAAAAAATGATGAATAGCGCTTTCACTGGGCATTATTGAAAATTGCCTCAACCATCTATTCCCTCAACCATCTATTCCACTGTTTTAATGGTTATATTTTACATGGCAGTGCAAGGAAAAGACTCTGGTAGCTTCACCGACTAAGAAATTAAACTGTGAAAAGGATCCCACTGAATATATGGATCAGCCACTGAAGCAGACCATAGTAGTCCCCAAAGAGATAAACACCTTATACCACAAGCAAGATTCAGGGAACATATCGTATTGATGTCAAATCAGAGTGTTATTGGCAAGCACAAAATAGGTAAGCCAAGAAATATTGCCTCAGTTCTGTTGAAGACCTGATGATAACATTCTGTGTTTTGAAGAGAATCATATGGGATCGATTGTTAACTCTCTGGCATAAATTTCTGTTTAAATACTAATTAGTAAAGAATGCAGTCCCCTATCACTGAGGCAAGGGAAGGTGGCCCTGCGAAAGGGAGAGAGAAAGTCCTCTGACACTGGTTTTTAAGGTCAACATACATCAGCATCACCTTGAAGGCTTGTTAAAACATTACTGGGGCTCCAGCCTTGGAATTTCTGATTCAGTGGGGGTCAAGCCCCAGACTGCATTTCTCAGTGCCCAGTAAGGGTGATGGTGCTTATTTGGGAAATTATATCTTGTAAACCACTGCACTTGCCTTCACGTTGGATTTACTAATTTTGAAAACTTTGGGAACAAGTATGTTCAGGTGACATACATCGAATTGGAAGTTGGAAAGGAATGCTGATGACTGATTCTCTCTCTACCGACTTCTAATCTAATAGGAAAGAAAAAAAAAAACATATGGATATTTTTCTTATGTTCTAGTTCCTTACATACATTATCTCATTTAATAAGCATAGCATTCTTGAGCAAGCAGAATTCAGTAACCTTTATAGTATATAGATCATAAAATGTATAAAGCCCAAGCATTCTGTGGTAAAACAAACAAACAAACAAACAAACAAATAAACAAACTGTGTTTGTATCATTTTCCCCTCAAGGAAACATTAGTCTGATGTATAGGGGAATTGGAGAAAAAAAATCAGCTCCTCACCAGGTTTTTATTCTAAAAAACCTTGGTAAGTGAAAAGCACTCATAAGGTATACTGAAACTCTTTCCTTCCCCTTTTTCTACCAATATATTTAGTAGCATGTGAACCATACCAAGATTATCATGAAAGATGGGACCACAAGAATTCCTGGGACCAGATGGAAAGAACTGTGTCAGCTGAGTTAACTGAGAACACAAGGAATCTGGTGGGTTTCTCTTTGACTTTCAAAAAATTTGGGTTTGAATTATACTTGCCAGAAACAAACGAAACAAAACAAAATTCAAAACAGGGATTGGGGTAAGTTCATGTCTCACACTTCTCAATTCTCATTTAGCCCACTCTAGAATCTACTTCAAAGATTGCTATATTTAGCAAAATTAATATCTATCTTGAAGTGGTTTTAATGGGATGGATCTCTGCCGGGTAAAAGCTTGTCACGTGACTGAAATCTATCCAATCACAGCACTTTCTTGGCTGCTGAGATTAGGTTAACTTGACTACTTCCCCCCCCTGGACTTTTCATGTGATGGGAAGGGAAAATTTGTATCTTTCCATCAGTATTGCAGGTGGCCATTTTTACAAAGTGGGAGAGACACCACGTTAATCAAGCAAAGAAGAGACAAGCAAAGCTAAGAGATGGACAGAAAAGAGGATCCTGATGTGAAGCAGAAGAAAGCACCCCTAGAATAAAAACGTGGTCCACAGTGCCTGTATTCGAATTCCAAATTTTCCACATACCTTGGGCAAGTTACTTGACCTCTTTGAACCTCAGGTTATTCATCTCTAAAATAGGTATCTCCTAGGGTTGTTGTGAAGACTGAATGAGTTGATACATATAGAATATATATTTAAAAAACAGGACACTGTCTGAACACACAGTAAGTACTATATACGTGTTGGATATTTTTGACATTCCTTGGTCCCCTATTCTACCCAGTAAAGGAGTAAATAGGCCAAAAAAGCTTATACCTGCTACTATCGTAATTGACATACACAATAGATGCCCACATTTCTCAATCTGAAATGTTGTGCAATAATTACCGGGTGTATTAAATGCCAGATACATTGAAAAAATATATAGTATTGTTAGAGTGGTATTACTCTATATACATTTATAGAGTTGTGCTTTATTTTCTTCAAAATAGTAGCTACCGATCCCTATTTAGTAGTTTAAATGTTACATATTGATGCTGTCAATTGGGCAAATATAAATCATGAGTAAAAATATTGTTCAGTCACATACTATATCCTAAAGAATAATTAATTTCTCCTTTATAAAATAAGGAGTTTAACCAAATTAACTCTTATGTAGGTTTTCATTATTAACCTTCTCTAGAATTGCAAATCTTTATTTTTTAAGTTTATTTATTTATTTTTAGACAGACAGAGACAGAGAAAGAGAGAGAGAGAATCCCAAGCAGGCTCCCACTGTCAGCGCAGAGCCCCATGTGGGGCTTGAACTCGTGAACGGTGAGATCAATACCTGAGCCAAATCAAGAGTAGGATGCTTAACCAACTGAGCCACCCAGGTGTCTCTGCAAATCTTTAAAAACATACTTTTAGAATTATAGAACTTTATTACAAGAAGACATGTAAGTTTCGTTACCCTGTTTTAGATTAATGATAGAGTTTGAAATGACTTAGTATGATTTCTTCAAGATTGTCTGACAATGGCAGGTACTTGACTTAAAAACTGCCAGAAAAGGGATAGCTGAGTGGCTCAATTAAGTGCCCAACACTTGCATTTGGCTCAGGTCACGATCTCATGGTTCGTGGTTTTGAGCCCTGCATCAGGTTCTGCAGTGAGCATGGAACTTGCTTGGGATTCTCTCTCTCTCTCTCTCTCTGTCTCTCTTTCTCTCTCTCTCTCTGCCCCACCCCACTGGCATTGTCTCTGTGTCTCTCAAAAGAAATAAATAAACTTTAAAAAAAGTTGCTAAGAAAGAGGAAGGCGAGAGTTAAAATGGAAGGTTAAAACAGTGACTTTTATTTAATTTTTTTGGAAGGGCAGAGACTAGAGGAAATTGCAGGCAGAAGGTCAGGAACCCATATGAGACTGTTAAAAAGAGCATTGTAAGAACAATGCTCTAGAAGAGAGTAGAAAGGTGTGGTTTACAATCCAGGTGGAATAGTTACCTTTATTTTTATTAATAAAATATTGTGTTTTGCAAATAAAAGATTAGTTGACTGGCTGTTGCAGCCTCAGTTACTAGAGACACAGGGACATCCTATAATTTTGATTCTTTTTTTTTTTTTTTTTGCTATGAATTACCTTCCAATGAGCCTCTCTAGTTCTGCAGAGTGGTTTTGATACTCTAATCCATGCGAAAAGTATCAAGTATTAAACGTCAAACAAAAAGAGGAACTCAATGAAGCCACAGCTATTCTCAGGGGAAGAGCAACTGAAGGCCTCTAAATTGAGACCATCTCCCATCCTAGGGCAGTAAAATGACAGTATCAGAATAAGTTTCCAGGTGTCTTCCCCTTCATAATATGGCCCTTAAAATACCACATGCGTGGTAACTGAAATCATAACGAGTCGTGCGGGTGTAAGACCCAGCTCTCAAAGCAGAGAAAATTAAAATATTTAAAGAAATCCTCCACGGACTCTGCAAGCAAAATGTCTTGTCTGAGAAAACAATCAAACAAACGCAACAGTTAGTTTTATTTAGAGGCATTTCCTCTTGTGAATCTGAAGAAAAATTTTAAGCACGTACAAATATGCGTCGGTGCACAGACATGAAGGAAAGGGGGTACAAGCATCTGTGCTAAGATGCTCCTTCACTCCATTCTCTTCACTGCTTCATCCTTATTATCATTCCTATTGGCTCCCATTCCTAAACGCTCCCAGGAGCGTTTCCACTCTTACTGTGGACCTAGTTCACCCCTTGCATCCTGTGAATAGTTTAGCTCTAGGCTCCTGACCTCAGAAGGCACTATTTGGCATCAAGATCATTCTTGCTTCTGAGCCCCGTGTCTCAGCCTCTGCCTGATAATGCATCGACTTTCTTTGGAACTGAGTTCTGAAGCCTCATTTTTCTGGTCCCTATCCCATATTCCCTAGACTATATTTCAGATCTCTTTTCTATGACTTCCGGATTCTCACCAAGTCCCTCAAGGTGGATCTGTTTTACCCTCCTGAGCCTCCTTCCTCATACCAATGACCTAAAATACTTCATTCTCTTTCTCTCGGACTAGAAAGTTCTCAAGGTTATAACTTTTTTTTTTTTTGCCCCACCGTAACACATGTTAGAATCTTCTGGTGTGGATTGGTTTTCAGCCCGAGCCTCCTTTTAGTTTCTTACAGTGTTAGCGTCTCAGGTCTTAGTGTTGATTGCTTATGACAAATAAATGCATCTCTATAAAATAAATCTAAATACCAACTATACGGATTGAAGGAACCATGAGATTGAGGACTTCCAGTTACCCTTCAGCAGACCTAGACTAGGAAGTATGGAAAATTCACTGGGGAATTAATTATACATGAATAATCAGAGTACCAGATAGTGGTGAAGGCCAGCTAAAAATGGAAAGCAAGACTCTAATTGTTCAATTCCCTGTGGTTCTGTATCTTTCCTAAGGATTACTCTGTGGGCTTGTTAGGGGAACTTAGGCCGTGGTTACTAGGAAGGAATTCTGACTTGGAATTGACATCAGTGGCTTGAAAAGTTTCAGGAAGACGAGAGCTTTGATTGTGCTAGTACTGAAGTAATTGAGCCAAAAGTTTAGGAGAGAAAAAAGGTTACTGCTATAGAAACCTCTGTTATTTTAAGATTCTAAATGCTTTAATTATATTATTGCTTATTAGGTTGCAGAACAGCTGAGTAAGAGGATTAAACTGAAAGTAACCTATGGTGGAAGAGGGAAGGTGCTGGGTTGGAGATCTCAGAGGAGATATGACACCTTCTAATGGTTACTTCCAGCATGATGAGTCACAAGACAGTAGTTCTGTGCAGAATAAGTAGCCTTAAGGAAACTGGGTGCGTCAGCAGGTGAAATTGATGCAATGAACAAGCTTAAGGAGAAACATGTGAGGAGACAGCAGCAAGAGTGATTCTAAAAGATTGATACCCCAAAATGAGATGGACTTGATCTGGTAAATATATATTGTTTAACATGATATGTTAAATGTCCTTAAAAGTAGCAGTATGGGGACACCTGGGTGGCTCCATAGGTTAAGCACCCGACTTGGGCTCAGTTCATGATCTCACGGTTCATGAGTTCGAGCCCTACATCAGGATTTGTGCTGACAGCTCAGAGCCTGGAGCCTGCTTCAGCTTCTGTGTCACCTTCTCTCTCTGCTTCTAACCCAACCCCCAACCCCCTCTCATGCTCTGTCTCTGTCTCTCAAAAATAAATAAATGTTAAAAAATTTAAAAAGAAGTAGCAGTATGAAGTACAGAGGAGGCTGACCCCTGCCATAACTTCTAGTTTGGCATTAGAGAAAAAATAAAGGCAGGGGAGAATAGGAGTGTTTATCTATCTGCAAGACAGATAAAGGCGATAAAGGAAAGGGGTTCAAAAATAGTTTTGGGGGAAGAGAGATTTATTTATGTATTTTTATGTTTTTACCCATTATGAATGCGAGAGAATAGGATTAGATAGGATGAATCAATGCCAAATAGGTTCCGTAAGTAGCAAAGGTATAGTTGGAATTGCCTATCTATGTAACAGAAATGACAAAAGAATTGAGGTGGACAAAGGGTATGAGACAAAAGCAATAGTTATGATGGGGTTGCCTGGAAACACTTTTACACAAAGCAGAAGGTGAGAGGGTTTGGATATCGGCAAGAACAAAAGACGGAGTAGAATTTTCGTTAAGGTCTGAAGTTGTGAATTAATGCCGGAAATAAGACATCTGTCAAAATTTCTTCAGTGTTCAGCAATATTTTAATTAGCTTGCCTTTTGTAAAGTTTGTTTCCTCAAGCTATCAACTTTTATTTAATTTTGCCTAGATCTGTAACAAAAAAGAACAAAAGTCTCTTGGAAAAATTCTTGGAAAGTACAAGGTACAAATTGTCCTCATTCAACAGTTTTAATACATATCTGCATTATAATTTGCCTGTATTATAAAACCCTTGCTTGGTAGTAAAGCCTGGAAAGGCATGCTGACTCTGCTGTGAGACTGTCTATGGCTGGATCTCATACACACTTTTAAAAGGGCAGAAGTGAAATGCAATTTTCATGGCTTGAAGCTCTGAAAGTTTTTCTTGCCTGTGCTGTGTCTTCAGTAATACAGCACCCTTTTATCGGTTTAGAGAGTTCAACCGAGAGGCAGACGGTGGGCTTTAAGATCACGCCCACTGAGTAATAATTAGAAGTTCAGTTTGTGCTTCTGAAACTGCATATTGAGTCACGTCCCAAAAGAATCAAACTGAACACTGTTGTTATTTTATAACTTCACATCCACAGAGTTGTTTCAAACATGGCCTTACAGAAAATGTTTATAATCTGATTGTGTATATGCAATAACAGAGGACTGCTTGAAAGAACCATCCTTTATAATCGTTTTCACAATAGGCGTACATTAAAGTAGTCCCTTGTCTGTAGCAAATGTTTGCTGAAGCCACCATTCTTCGTAACATACTTCATGTCTGAGCAAATCTAGGTGGTACGGAATGCAAAAAAACACTGGTTACACTTTGGTAGCTTTCATATACACCCAAGGCAGTTTTCAATTAAATTTACTCTGATATTAACATAGATAGGGCTTCAAATTTACACGTGTCCTAATATTTTACTTAAAAGCGAGCAAACAAACCTAGACTTATTCTATGTTTGGTTGCTTAGTTTTATGCAATTCCTTCAAAGGAATCAATCCTGTCAGATTCCCATGAGCACCGAGAATTGTTAATCCAACATCATTCTGGGCTGGCTACTTGGGCAACACAGGACTGACCATTTGCTTGGGATATGGAAATCAGAAAAGCATCTGAGGGCGTTACATTTGATCTGGAACTTGTAGGCTAAATAAGATTTTGCTAGTATTTGGGAGGAGGTAAGCTTGTGGGCAGGAACGAGCAACAGCAGAAATGTTTTACAGATCTGAACCTACATTGCTGGGTCTGATAAATGCCAAGTGCCCCAGAGTGAGCTCAGAGCCAACGGTGCTGGGAATGAGAACTCAGGGGGCTTTGACATTGTGATAAGAAAGGGGGGACCGCTGTGGGTATTTAAGCAGAGGAACAAAACATTATAGCAACGTTTTCAAGATCACACTAACAGATGAATGGAGCATTGACGAACTGAAAGAAAGTCGGGAATACCAGTTAAAATCCTAGTCTAGCAGGCTACATAAGAAATAAATAATAGGCACCTGGTTAAGGCAAAACAAGGAAAGAACCTTTGAATTTTAAGAGCTCTTTCCACCACCCTCCACCCTCATTTTCTTCCGTTTCTCCTTAATTGGGGGGGGGTAGTTTTTCCTTCCTGATTTCTAAATGAAAGAATTTCCACCCTTTTTTCAATCTATAACTGACCCACAAAATTACACTGAGAATTCAGTGAGACAACACATTTAAACACACGTATGTATGCTATATATTTTTATATACACATTTCTACATGTGGGACATATTTTGATTGCTTTCACTTTTTCGTGAAAGGATTTTCACTTTATAGGATTTAAGACTGTTTTTTAAGCAGATGTCTTTCAAATAACCAATCCTATTCCAATTTCTCTCATGACCCATACCCAATTTGCCAAGTGTCCACTTGTGTATTTTCACTTACGTATCTGTTGATACTTTGAAACTCAACTTGTATAAAATGGAATCCAGTCAGGCGCTTCTCCTGAATTTCCTATGACCATCAACCCTTTCTGCCCGTAGAACTCAGCTCTGTAAGACTTAGCTTCCTGTGTGTGCAGGCGCAACAAAATGTGCCATGTCTGTCCCCTTTCCACTACTCCTGCAGCCACCTGTCCCTGGGCTTCAAAATCTCCCTCAGGATCTGCATCCAGAATGATTTAACTGTTCACGTGCCTCTTCCAGCCCTCTCTCAAAAGATAACACTTCCAAAGGTGGAGCGTTCCTGCTATTTTTCCTCTGCTCAAACACTTCCAATTGCATTTGAGTGCAGCCTTCTTTTCTAGTCACATTTCTTGCTTCTTACCTTCACAGAGTCTGCACTCAAAGCAAGCTGGATGCTTTCTCCTCTGAATGCCTCATGTTTTCCTGGCTTTGACCATGTTCTTTCCAAGGTTAGCTCAAACATGATCTCCTTTATGATCTCCCTTGTAAGCGTTTTTAGAGATTTCCCCCACTACCAAGTATGATTTTGATCACCATTAAAACCCCGTAACACTTTAATCCCTTCTCTTTATGTCTCCTTAATATACATCACTGTAAACAACGGTCTTACCCTCACAAATCCACTAGATTGCAAACTTCCTGTGGACAGAGTCTGTGTTGCCCATGGTCGATCCTAGTACAAAGCCGTGCGTGAAGAAGCAGTTTGCTAAGCATCAGATTGACTTAGTTGTATTGAACGTGCCCTCACAGCATGTATTTTCCTAGTCTGGGTGCAGCTGCTTCATTTTAGGTGAATGTGCAGCATTTGCCCATTTTTGTCATCATTGTCACCGCCATTATAGTCACCATCAATAAAGACTCACTGAAGATCTACAAAGGCAATTCACGCCCACTTTGGTGGAACTGTACACGGTTGGCACAGATTCCCTGCCGACACTTTTCACTCGAGGACGTCACTGGCAACGATGCTCAAAGGTAAGCATGGGTTGGCAGTACTGACAATGCGCTGAAATCACCAAATGCCAAGCTACCCTCCATACTGAGGAAAAGTCAAAGTTCGGGCACGGCCGTGACTTTGTGTGGAGACACGGTTCTCTTCCGATTAGTTTAGCCTTGTTAATTGTGAAGCTTAGCTAACATCCATATCTTCCCCAGAAATCACAGCACACCCTTCTTGCACTTTGCAGCGCTCCTGAACTATGCAGACTACACTTTGGGCCCATGTTAAGTAGCAAAATCACCAAAGCACAAAATACAAACGCACATGGCACTAAGTAGACCTCAGAAAGGATGCTTGCTTAGAGTAGGAGAGCCGAAATAAGAAAGTAGGGGAGTCATCTTGTCGGACCTCAGCTGGGAATGTGCGGGTTGGTCGACTTAACTTTTCACCACTCTGCACAAGCTTGTGAATATCCACAAAAGCACCTGGATATTGGTCTTGGGGTCATAGGTAAATGTTAGCATGTAGGCAAATTCACAAACATGGAATCTGCAAATAATGAGGATCAATGGTACTAAGGGTGATTAACCACTGGCCAGCCAAAGATTAGATAATATTTTATTAGTTCCTTAGGTTGAAATGATGTTTATAAAGTTTCTTACGATTCCTCAGCTTGCATTCTATACTAGTGATGAGAAGCTGTTTATAGTCTCCCCATACATTTACTATCTTAAGTCTCTAAACTTGTAATTGTATAGTAACTACCCCTTTCCTGGAATGCTGGGCTCCCGTCTTCTTCATTATTTAATTCCTATTTAATCATTGCAGTTCAAGTTAGCATTACCTCCACCAGGAAGCCACCTACTGACCTCCCTCTGAATGCATGCATTTCTCTATTTTGGCACTTGAAATATTAAGAACTTCTTAATAAAGCTCATGTTTAATAATTCTGTGCCCATAATTCCATCTAGCACATGCCTGTCACATAGTAGGTGCCAACTATTGTGTTGAATTGAATTAAAACCAGGAAGGGTATAGGAAGAATTGCCAATTCTTTGGGAAAAAAAAAAAAAGAAAGAGAGAGAGAGAATTCAGCTTGAAAGTGTAGAAAAAACAACTAAAAAGAAAAAGTAGGATTGGATTTACCAAGCTCAAATGAAAGTACAGTGAGGAACAAAAAAACAAATTCAATTGATTTAAGAAAGACTTTGTGTGCTCAAGTACCAAGGGGGAAATGGCTTAAAACTCATCATTTAACACAAATCGTATGATTCAGCAGCATAAAGCAATTTTTTAAAAAGCTAACATTATGCTGGAGTATATTAATAGGAGTATGACAAGCTTATCATGAGTAGTAATCTTTCTCCCATATTTGGCAATAATCAAGCCTTTCCTGAAGTATTTATGAGAGTTGTAGAGAAATTGGAGCTCATTCAAAGAAAATCTACAAAAATGAAAATGAGACAATTATAAAAGATGAAAGGGACTCTGGGCCTCCAAAGAGGTCAGAGAACAGCAAGGAGGAACGTGAATTAGAACTTGTCTTCAAGCCCAGTCCAGTATTTGGCACCAGGTTCAGTAAATAACTCATTGATTAATTAGAATACTGTATTTGAGGCTCAAAAAAGACAGAGATCAGTGGTCCTGTATTCGTATAGTAGCCAAAACTGGATGCAATAGATTAAAGTTTTAGAAACAGATGAAAAGTTATTTGAAGGAGAATCTGATGGCACCGAGGGATTAAATACTGGAATAAACTTTAGCCAGAGATCTTGAAATATTCCTTCATATGTAACTGTTAGAATCACTTAGATGACAGCCTAACTTAAGTCCAGTACCGTCCTAACAGAATTATAATACTTACTGGTATATTCCACTATTTTTCTGATCAAGCAGTCTGTGACTATAGTTTTATTTAGTCTATTTAACCTGTGTCCATAATGACTGTTTTTGTGTTCCCCATCTTTACTCTCATGTATATTGTCCCAGGGATGATGAAGGTAAGTGTCTTCATTTATTTCCTTCTTCATATTCTCACCTGGTAATAGATTTGAATCAAGCGACAGAAAGAAATAACTCTTGATGTAGGAAGTTGGCCACATTTCTTGAAGAAATAGTAAGAGTAATGATTATTTTTATAGCATCTATTAAGAACTTAAATGTTCCGTTTACTAGGATGGGAGTCTTAGAAGCTTTCTCTCATCTAATCTTGACAAAAAGTTTCTGAGAAAGATACTGGTATAATGTCTTTCATGGATGAGGGAAATTAATTGTTAAGTGAGGAATTCTAAGTCACAGGAATTGAGAGGTAGAGTGGGGATTCACATGCAGGATCTTTCTGACTCCGGAATACAGGTTCTGAACCTGTATTATCCTAGTTTATTCATTCATTGATTTACTTACCTAGTTATTGAAATGATATTTGTTGAAGCGCCTACTGTTTGACATGATTTTTGTTGGTGGTGGGCATAGATTGGGTTCCCAAGGAAAGAACATCTGAGATGGAAATTTGCTTGCAGGAGGTTTATTGGGTTTACTCTAAGGAACAACAATTAGAAAAAAGTGAAAGAAGCAAAACTGGGTAGAGGGAGAAGATGAATTGTAAACACGTGGTTGCACAAAGGGCCTCGGCCTGTCTTCTGGGAGCTCTTGAGCTAGATGGCCCCTCATGGTTGTCGCAGATTGTGGGAAGGGGTCTGGTTCTTCATCGCCTCATTCACTGGTCACTTAGTGGGGGCTTCTCCAGGGAAGGCATTTACCTTGGCGAGGCATATCTCCTTCATCCAAAAGCAATTACAAGAAAGGAACTCAGGGGCGCCTGCGTGGCTCAGTCAGTTGAGCATCCGACTTTGGCTCAGGTCATGATCTCATGGCTCACGAGTTCGAGCCCTTGTCGGGCTGTGTGCTGACAGAGCCTGGAACCTACTTTGGATTCTGTGTCTCTCTCTCTCTCTCTCTCTCTCTCTCTCTCTCCCCCCCCTTTCCTGCTTGCACTCTGTCTTTCTCTCTCAAAATAAATGAACGTTAAACAAACAAACAGAACAAAACAACAACAACAGCAACAAAACAAGAAAGGAGCTCAACTTCAGGACACTCCCCAAAAGGATACAACAGTGAAAACACATGAGTGCCTACCTCCATGATGTTTATCTATTAGTGGAGAAATGGGAGATGTCATCAAAATAATATATTCTTTTTCCCGGTGGCAGATGGTGATGTGTTGCAAGGAGAAAATAAAGCAAGGGAGAGAGCAAGTTTGGGAATGAAGCAATTTAGACAAAGCTTTGTTAAGAAGGTGACGTTGGAGCAAGTATTTGAACAGGACGAGAAAGAGACACAAGTAGATGGCTAGGGACAGAGAATTTCTGTTGGAGAGAACAGTCCCATGCAAAAGGCCCAAGAAGGAACATGGCTGCAGTGTTTGAGAAAGAGCAAGGTGAGGGAAATGCGTGGGGATGTATGTACACAGCTGGCCAGTGTGGCTGGATTAGAGCCTGCAAAGCACAGACTCCTAAGAGGTCAAAGCCAAAGAAATATCAGGAGGCAAGACCCCAGATAATGCATAGGGGTCTATGACTTATTAAGGACTTTGGCATTTGTTCTGAATGAGTTAGGAAGTTATCTGAGGCTTCTGAACAGAGGTGTGAATGATCTGACGAATTTTAAATGGCTCCCTCTTATGTGTTAAGAACAGACTGTCGGGCGACAAAGGCAAAAATAGAATAGGAGTTAAGCTATTCCAGTGGCCTAGGCAAGCCTTGGTGGTAGCTTGTGCCTGGGTGGCAACAGTGGAGGTGGTGAGAAGTGACTGATTCTTGATACGTGTGAAAGGCGGAGTCAAAAGAATTTGCCAATAGGGCTCTGCAATTTACTTTTTGGCCTTAAGCAAATTACTTAATTTCTTAGAACCTTACTATCCTGCCCTTAATATGTGGAATAATAGGTCTACTTTATGGAAGCGATTGTGAAGATTAAATGGAAAAATCTATGTGATGTGCTTGGCCTGGTGCCTAACACCAAATGGATGACCAGTAAACAGAATGAATGTCTGGTAAATACTGTGTTTCCCCGCCCTTGTCTCCCACTCTTCATCCATCGGTTGTTACTTGCATTGCTTCATCTCGTCTTGAAATACATACTCTGAGGTACCCAGACAAGCCTTATTAACTTTGATTTGTAAATAAAGACATATAATGATTTAAATGACTTATATGAAACTGCACCAAAAATTAATGAAAAGATCTCTGGATTTAATTCCTGTTGCAATGTGCTTTCAAGTGTAGGGTATGGCTTCTGACAAGCTGGTGTTTAAATCCTTTAAAATATCTCATAAATCTCATAAGAGGCAAAATTCACCCTACTTTTTGGTGGATTTTTAAAGTGTGTTCTCAAATTTTAAATTTTAAAGGTTTCTTTTAAAGAAACATATGTTATCCCAGCTGTCTCCATCTAATAAAGCAGCCACTGACATAAGGGAAAAAAATGGAATGTAACATTTCAGAAGTTCTCCAGATACACTGAATACTATGAATGCAGTGAAATCAGGTGAACATGCAAGTAAGGGAATTATGGAAAGGTAAAACACCCTGCAATGCATGTAGAGTCCCAGACTTTCAAAGGCAGTACGGTTTACAACATATAGGTTATTAGCAAGTCAGACAAATCACAGGTTATCGGGGCTCCTGGGTGGCTCAGTTGGTGAAGCGTCTGACTCTTGACTTCGGCTCAGGTCACTATCTCAGGGTTCGTGAGTTTAAGTGCCAGGTCAGGCTCTGCACTGACAGTGCAGAGCCTGCTTGGAATTCTCTCTCTCCCTCTCTCTCTGTCCCTCCCTACTCTCTCTTTTTCTCTCTCAAAAATGAATAAACATTAAAAAAAAAAAAAAAGGAAAGAAAAAAAAAAAAAAGAAAGGGGCACCTGGGTGGCTCAGTCAGTTAGGTGTCTGATTTCGACTCAGATTATGATCTCACAGTTCGTGAGTTCCAGCCCCACGTCGGGCTCTGTGCTGACAGCTCAGAGCCTGGAGCCTGCTTTGGATTCTGTGTCTCCCTCTCTCTCTCTCTCTGTCCCTCCCCTGCTCACGCTCTCTCTCTCTCTCTCTGAAAGATAAATAAAAATTGAAAAAATTGAAAAAAAAAAGAAAAATCACAGGCTATTAAACAAACATGCTGGGTGTTTCTGCTATTGATATATTTAAAAATCACGTGTTTAATGATAAGATGTTTTTATAATGTTTCATTTTAACAAAATTTATAATGTCACTCCTCTATCTTATAATCTCTAGGTGAATAATTATACAAAGAAGCCAGGACATGTCCCTGCCTGTTTTACTTTCTCATGGTCAGAAGTAGAAATATTGTAACAGTTTATAGAATACCATTGAAGAATTTTATTAAAAGTCACAATTGTCAAAATCAACAACAACAACAACAACAACAACAACAACAAACAACAAAAGAAAAAGAAAGGAATCCATACAGAAAGAAAAACCATTCGATTTTCTATCAATTAATGCTATGGTTTCAAGTTGTGTCAATAACTTGAATAAGACTATTTTTCCTATAATTGACAAAGCTGATCTATTACTCATTGTATGATTTGTGTTTAAAAGTCAATTTGGTTTTGGACACAGATCTTTCTAATCTCACTTCGCTTGCAGGAGGGCAATAATAATAGGACTGTGATGATCCAAAGGAAGAGCGAGGGCTTCCTAAGCTGCCTTCCTCCTCCACATAGTCTTTTCTCTTCCAGGGGAGATCCAAATAAAAACCTAACGAAAGGACAATCATGGGAACCTCAACGGAGCGTCAGAGAATCACCTGGGAGGCTTGTCAAACATGCAGATTCGTTTACCACTTGCAAACCCTCCCAAATCAGAATATCCAAGGTGGATATCCCAGAAACCATATTTTGTAAGATCTCTGCATGATATTCTCACTTACTCAAGTTTGGGAAGCACACATTCTAACTTCAGAAATAACGTGAACAGGTCACCTGAATCTTGCCGGTCCTCAGTTTCCTTCTCTGTAAATTGAGGATAATTATAGTCACCTCATAAGATCACTGCGAAGAGTAAATTAGATAAAACCAAGGTGAGACATATGAAGCATGGAATGTTTAGTACTATTTTTAATCATTGTTAGTGACCCTGAGTTCCTGATTTTCTGGGCTGATGCAACTAAAAACAACAACAACAACAACAACAACAACAACAGCAAAGGATTTGAGGATATTTTCAAGAAAGCAGGTCAAGTGATAGATTGTGAAATTTAGATATATTACTAATTAAAATGAAGCCAGGAAGGATTTGGCAGAGTGAAAGAAAAATGAGTGTTGGTGGGTCTGAGAGTCACAGTGAAATCTAAGAAAAATGTGTAGTGGGCCTCCATGGAGAGAGCTGGCAGGATGGAGTGTGGAGAAGAAAGTGTGTTTTCTTTCCTCCAGTTTCTAGAATGGAAATTGTGTGTGTGTGTGTGTGTGTGTCTGCGTGTGTATGTATAAAACAGTTGGAAATGTGATAACACTATCAAAAGCACATGACATCAACTACAGAAGTACTAAAACATGAAACACGAGACAATTTGATATGGGACAATTTAAAACCCTGCAGCCCAAATCAAAACCTGCTCTCTACTCCATCGCAAGAAGCCATTCCCTTGCTCGTCCCTAAAAAGTTGTGCTTCTCTTGAAGAGCTGCTCTTCAGGGCTAGAGAACAAAATAAGAGAAGAGAGTTGCCATAGAAAAGGAACATTTAAGATTTTACTGGTCTTGTGGCCCCTGATTACGGCAAGACTGAGATATGACAACAAAATTAAGTGACATGGCAGACACGAAGACAAGTGGGGTGGAGGCCAGGGGCCTGTGAAATAGCTATTATGGCATGGGTTTCCAGCAGAGATGGGGGGTTGGCAAGGTTGGGGTGATGAGGAAGATTGGGCTCTGGAGACGATACAATGATCCCTGCAAGATGGAGAGTGTATGGGTGCCTGATCGATGAAAAGGAAAAGCGTGGAAGGGCCTTGGTCATGCGCTTGCTGTGGTGCTTACTCACATTAGGCTGAGAGTCATGGTTTACAAGTGGGCAGCACTGCAGAGCAGGAGTTATGCCTCCCACCCTCACGCTGGTCTTCATGAACTTGAGAGAATAAGCAGTGTATGTTCAGACAGCTTCAAGGGAAGCCACGTTCCTTGGAGGAGCACTGGATTTAAGACAGAAGGTTCCATGTGAAAAAAGACAGAGATGCTGGGAAGGCCTCCCCTCATGGGGCAGGTGAGCTTCCAGAGTGTGCTCCTAATGCCCTCAAACGGGGCCTTGCTCTCTAACACTCTGTGGACATTGCCTTCAAATTCTTATAATCTTACCTTTCAATTTGTTTTGTAAATGAAATCTGATGGGACGATGGAGAATGTGTGAGAGCTTAGAACCTCGGCTCACCTATTGTCCTGCCTCCCTGGCTCCCTGGACAAGGCCTCAGCCACCTGCTTCCGGCACCCCACTACCCCTACCGATCAGTGACTGTTGCTGCCCCCACTGAGGGTCTACGTATGGACTTGGGGATGAATAGGGGGTGAGGAATACAAGCCCCACACCGAAAGTGCTACGGCAGGGTCTGGGCTCCCATGAGGTTCTATACTTGCACCTCACCCAAGGGAACATGACACTTAAGTATCTTTTTAGGGTACCTGGGTGGCTCAGACAGTTAATCATCCAGCTCTTGATTTCGGCTCAGGTCATGATCTCACGGTTTGTGAGTTTGAGCCCCACGTCGGGCTCTGTGCTGACAGCGTGGAGCCTGCTTGGGATTCTCTGTCTCCCTCTTTGTCTGCCCTCCTGCTTGTGCTCTCTCTCTTTTTTGAAAATAAGTAAATAAACGTTAAGGAATGATTTTTTAAAAACCACTGTGACTGGTTCAGAAAGAGAGCACAGAAGAAAGGAAAGAGCTTCTTCCCCTGCTTTTTCATGCAAGGGGCCCTACGTTCACATTTTGCACTTGAGCCCTACAATTTCTGTAACTGGCCCTGACTTGAGGTTTCCAGAGGTAGCAGAGGAAGATCACAGAAGGAGGGCAAAGGAGGGCAGGACTAGAGAGAGGGGACATCAGTGGGACTCTAGGTGAGGGCAGATAGATAAACAAACCGCAGGGGATGATGGGCTTTGCCTTTTGGGCAGTGGCCAAGGAGAAGATTGCGAGAGAGATGGAGCTTACCTTGTCAAGGATCCAAATGGAATGCCAGCAGAAGTTTTAGTGTGAGTGCCCTGAACCCCAGTGCTTACCTTTATTGCTCAGGGCACCAATCAGAAAGCTGGGAGGTTCTCATAAGTTGGTTCAATAAATCCTCTCCAAGCGGAAGCTTCCAAGACAAACCACTTCAAATCGAAACTCCTCTTGCTGAATACAGCAGTGTGCTCATGGCGTGTGGGGTCAGGTCCAGGCCAAAGGAAGGCACTGGGGACAGAATTTGAGTCTTACTCTAAACGGCTGGACATAGCCAAAGCTACGGGGCTTACAAAGGAAAAACAAAAGGCTTTGGGGCCTGGGTTTTCAGTGACCAATTTTAACCCCAAAGAAAGACCTTAACTCCTTTGAGGTTTATGTGTAAAATGGGGATGGTGATCACTTTTGCTTTCTGATGACCCGGGTTTGTTAAAAGTGTCAAAGTATATCAAAAATGTGAAAATGCCTTGCAAATAGCTATATAAATATTAATTGGTACTTTAATTCTATATTCTTTTTTTTTTTTTAAGGATTACTGGATCCTACAAATTAGTCTGTGACAGCATTTAGGAGAGAGACACTGGAGTCATGCTTCATCATTGTGAGCCCCACATCTCTGGAAGGTTAAAGCCTTAGGGTGGACCTCTGAAAATTTTAAACACAAACAGAAGCAAAAGGTGAAGTTCCAAAACAGAAGAAAGCTAAATTTATATATACAAATGGCAAGTGTGGCTGGATGAAGGTCCTGAAAGACATCTATTACACAAAGAATGTGGGAAAGGGAAGAAAAAGTCCTATCTTTCTGAATTGTAGAGTACTTTCCACCTCATACATTTATCTACATTAAAGGAGTCTCTTTCTGTGTTATTGTCTCTGTCTCTCTTTTTTTATTTAAAAATTTTTTAACGTTAACTTAGTTTTGAGAGAGACAGAGAGACAGAGAGTGAGCAGGGGAGGGGCAGAGAGAGAGGGAGACACAGAATCTGAAGCAGGCTCCAGGCTCTGAGCTGTCAGCACAGAGCCCAAAGCGGGGCTCAAACTCACAAACCACTAGATCATGACCAGAGCTGAAGTCATATGCTTAACCAACTGAGCCACCCTGGCACCCTGTCTCATTCTCTTTTTGATAGATTATGGAAGGATCTAAAATGGAAGTGGGATTAGCACTATTTACCAACTTTTCCTCATTCATCAATGGAATACCCACAAAAGAGCAATTGTGGATAGTGTGGAAAAAAACAAGTACCAATCTAAAGAGATCAATGAAGCATCACATAAAATAACAATGTCAGGGATTTAGAAAAGAGGTTATAGACAGTCCAGAAACTAAAATCTGAGTAACATGTTTCTGTCACCTCTTAACAAATCAAAATCTTAGCTTAATTCAGACAAATGTGTTTGAAACATCTTTTCTCAAGCATGTATTCAGAATTTTAAAGTGGATAATACCCATCTCTTCAATTTGTTAGATTTTGGAGACAGAACTTAAAATCTTATGGTGTCCCAAATCGTATTTTTTCGTCTTGTGGAGATTAAAATAGTAGCTAGAGTAAGGTGTAAATACTGGGTGCTGATATAGCTCAATTCTCTAATTAGGTGGGTGTGCTGGCGTGGCTTCCTTGAAAATATCGCCACCTAGAGGAAATTATGAGTCAAAGCAACATCTGCAATGCACCACGGACACTGCATAAGAGAAGTATGACATCTGTAAGAAGAAAAACAGGTATTTCAGTGAATGAGATGGGCCACTTAGGAAACGTATTAGGTCACGGGTCTACTAGTGTATTTTTGCATAATTTAATTAATTTATATATCTATTTGTATTCCTAAGTAACATTAAAACTGCATATAGCTTTTATTTATGCATTAGGGATTGACTTCTAATTTTTTTGTCCATATCTGGAAATATTTTTAGAAAATAGATATCCTGATATTTGACTACAGGGGTAAAATTTACATTTTGGGAAAATTCTTCAATTTAAAAATAATCAGTAATTTAATTAACATCCTGAAAATGTTTAAGAGGCTAACATACTAAGGATTTTCTATCTCAAGTCTTAGAAATTAACAAACAAAATTCCTTAAAGTCATTTGTTTCTGAGCATTTATGACTAGGTTCCAAATCATAGCAAGTAGGGTAGGAGGTAATTTAGTTGGTTGATTCGAATAAAAATGGGATAATTTTCTTTGCTTCAATTTCTGATGTTTTTCAATCATGGCAATTTCTGAAAGCATATTTAACATGAAATATGATCTATGCAGTAATCTTAATATGCTATGTAACAAATACGGGACCTTGAAAGCAACAGATCTTTAAGGTAGGTTTAAATGGATGATTTAGCAGCTATGAGAGATTTATATCCTGTTTAAAAAAAAAAAAGAAAGAAAGAAGCTGCCAACTTCAAAAGTTAACTCTCTTAAAAAGTCCCTAAAGATGATTTTACTTTAAATTGTCTTCTGAAGATAACAATTTTTGGCTAATTGGATTCCTCTGGATTATCAATTTTCAATGTGTCAAGAATTATGGAGTAGGTAAGAATATAAATAAGGAAAAAACAACTTCATAGACTATTTGAAGAAGTGTTATTGTCCTGTGTTTACCCTTGTTAGATCTGTTGCCTATTAACTCATCAATCTTCCCCAATAAATGCTAAGCCCCCTGGAGGCAGAGACTATTTTTTATATGCAGTCATTCCTAGAGTGTCATTTGGTCAGTGTCTGTTCTGATTAATTGATATCCATAGTACAAGTGGTTAAATATTTTGAATATAACCCTTAGCTGTATCTATAGCACTTAGAGTAGTCCCTGACATTTGGGAAGAACACAAAACACAATGGGTGAGTGAATGAATGAATGGCATCCCAAACTGGACCTACCATCTGTTTTAAGTGTATGTTTATTGAATGTATCTCTCCTCCCCACCACACACAAAATCCTTAATTAAGTAATCTGTAGAAGGTCTGATTAACACTTGTAAGGCAAAGACAAACATAAATCATTCCTATCCTTTTTTAGATTATCACTAGCCTAAGCATAATGGCATACCAAAGGGAACTATTTTGTCATATGAAATTATAAATGTCTATATATGTGTATATATGTATACATATACATAATATCTTATATACATATTACAGTATACCTATTATAGTATGAATTTACATATAATATATATTTATATATTTGCATATAAATATAATTTTAGGAACGGGTAGTATATTTGGTAATGGAATAGAAAAGATTCTTAGGTACATCAAGATGAATCATAAATTAATCTACCTGGATAAGTAAACTTGATGCTTGATCACTGCCTAGGGAAACTATTTATGAGACTGATGCGCTACCTACTGCGCTAACGAGGCACCTTAGGGAAACTATTTAAATTACTGGGCAGCTTACATGTAACATACCTAATATATATTAAATTCGGTGAGCACTGACTGTCTTCTATTTGCAAAGTAGCTGTTATGAGTCTACACTTTAGTGTTCTATAGTTTTTGTAGAACAATGGTTAAGGAAGATGAACAACCTAAATGCTGAAAATTTCTGTGTTCTAAAACACACTTGACTTCAAGGATTTCAGTAAAATATGTGTGATTCTGTCTTGTGTATGTAGTCTAGACCAATCAGCTTTCTCCCTCCAGCCTCTATCAGCAATGCATCGCCACATTTTGGGAAAATTTATTTTATGTTATGTTATGTTATGTTATGTTATGTTATGTTATGTTATGTTATGTTATGTTATTTTTTCAGAGAGAGACAGAGGGCGAGTGGAAGAGGGGCAGAGAGAGAGGGACACAGAATCTGAAGGAGGCTCCAGGCTCTGAACTGTCAGTGCAGAGCCCAACGCAGGGCTTGAACTCACAGACTGTGAGATCATGCCTTGAGCCTAAATCAGATCCCCAACCGACTGAGCCACCCAGGTGCCCCAATGCATCACCACACTTAATCCCCTTCAAATCTTAATGCTGTTCTGCTTCTATGGACTCTCTTTTCCTCCAAGTCAACAGCTTTGCTACAAAGCAGGACAAACCAATCAATTGTTTGATCAATTGATTACTGGACAAACTAATCAATGCTAATATAGTCATTGGGCTTATTCATTGTCAACTCTTTCCTGATAAATGCAGAATCTAATAGATGATTTATAGATACATAAATAAATAAAAAATGTCTTAAAGGAGTGGTGAGGCTTAAGGTAGGAAGCTTAAGCTAGAAAAATCATAAACATACCATTGACCAGTGGAAACTATTTTGAAAAAAGAATTTTAACGTACACCAAAATTTAAACTCCCTGTCTTTTGTCATATTTATGACTGGGTCTTATGGTAACGAGTGACAGAGGAATTGCAACATCTTACATAGCATTATTCCTAGCTAAATCCTTCTTTTCTTTCCTTTTTTTAAATGTTTGTTTATTTTTGAGAGACAGAAGAGCATGAGCGAGATGGGGGCTGTGGTCAGAGAGAGGGAGACACAGAATCCAAGCAGACTCCAGGCTCTGAGCTGTCAGCACAGAGCCCGACACGGGGCTCGAATTCATGGACCATGAGATCATGACCTGAGCTGAAGTCGGACACCCAACCGACTGAGCCACTCAGGCGCCCCAAGTCCGTATTTTCTATTAATTTCATCCACATTTCCTGTTTAAATTCTTACCTCCTCTCATTCCTGATGCTTTCCTTATGGTGATACTTAGCTCTTACATTTGGACACTTCATTATACCCAAAGCTTTCAACTGACCTCCTGATATTGGCTACTGCCTGTATTTTTTTACACCGTATTCTATATTTTTCCTTAACCGTGGCTGCCATGTGGCAGCTCTTGGGCTCCTCCCCTGCCAGCAGCCAGCAATTTTCCATTTCCACCCACTTCCATTAGTGACAGCTGATTCCTAATTTAGAGAATGAAGAATTCTGCAATCAGAACGTGCTTTATACTTTCACCTTAAGAAGAAAGGGGAAAGGGGCCAAGAAACAGCTCTAATGATGTGAGGATTCTAGCACAATTTTGCACACTGTTTCTTTTCTCTCTTTAAAAACTTCTCCTCCCATAAATAATTTACCACAGAACCTTTGGACATCAACTACTGAGACTCAGCATTTTTCCAGGACGGTATTACAATATGCAGTATGACTGCAGAAGTTTGACTTTGAATATCCACTCTGAGTTATGTCCTTGACTAATCTGAGCTGAATTTAAAATTCATCACATTCCCCCCCATTTCATGGAGTAGAGCAATGATACAAGGAAACAGACTGTGTGGCTTCCAACTTCAGTCACTTGTTAGCTTTGCAACCTTGAGTAAGTTGTTCAGTAGCTGTCAGCTTCAGCTTTCTCCCTGGGAAACTAAACCTATATTCAGGGCACAGGTCCTGGAACAGGGTAGGGACTCAGCTAATGTTAAGTTGAAACGTGGCAAAAAATAAGTATTTAAATTTCCAAACCTATTTAAATTGTAGAATGATAATGAACTTAAAATATATTTTCAGGTGCACTTGAAGAGGAAGATCGTTGCTGTGGGCATTATCTAGGTGGCTCATATTCATGATTCTGTGGCCTAGCAAGCCTGAGTCAAGAGCTTCCTTGTGATTAAAGGACTTTGTGTTCAGTCCCTATACAGATCTGTTTTATCCACAAGGATGTGCCTAGTGTATAACACAGAGCTCAGGGTGCGAGAGATGTTGTGCATCTGAAAGTGGTTTTAGTACACTCATCATGAATAAGTCACTGTGCTTCCCTATGAGAGCTACCTAATGATCACAGCTCATTTCATACATTTCGTTTCATTTTTTCAGAATATTTTCAGAATATTAAAAACATTTATTGAGGGCTTTTTATATATAAGAGTCTGTATTGAAATAGAAAATCAGTTCCTTGCCCTGAGTGATTTTCTAGCCGGAGGAGAACCACAGAAAACTAGCTATAATTTTCAAAGGATAATGGAATTCTCGGTGAATTGAGTACCTGCTCTTTCCAGAGGTGCTCAGAGCAACTGATGCAAGTGTTACTAAGAAAGTTGTATATGTGGAAACTGCTTCTCAGGCTAAGGCAGAGCCAATCCTTAGCACTGACTTATGCTCCCAATAGAAGTGGTTAAGCAGCTGGAAAGAGCTGGAAATGGGACAGTAATAAAAATATTAATTATCCTTTGGATGCCAGACAAACAAATAAGCAGGGTTGTCTCTTTCCCTAACAAGTTGTGCTCTAAGGAGTAGCTGTAATCATTAATAAATGAAATGATGCTCAAGTCCCAGGAGGTAATTGACGATCACAAGTCCTGCATTTAAAACTAGGCCAAAATAATGTACCACTGCATGTCAGAGAAGTGGAATTAAAATAAAAACTTAAATTTTAGAAAAAAAATATAAAAATAAAATAAATAAAACTAGGCCAATGGGCACATAGTTTTATTTTTCAGGATTAAAGTATTAAGCATTATTTACTTTAGCAACTGGGAGTTAAAATTTAAGCATCGAAAAATAAATTCCAAATTTGTTAATTGTCTTCTCTGCTGTTGGTTTTAAGTCAAAACAAATATACTGTCAAAAATACATTGCTTGTATTAATTAGGGGTGTAAATCTCAAAAGGAATTCAAAATAGATTTATTATAGTAATATCTTTAGAGAAACTTATTATCAGTATAAAATTAGAAGTATAAAAATAATAATCCATGGAAATCCAAGAATCTTGTGGGTCTGTTTTCCTTCTTTCTTTTACAGTTTGATAGTTTATGTTTATGGCTTAGTTTCATAGGTCAAAAAGATGTTATTGTTAAACACCAAGATAGTTGGCAACACGTTCAAATAAATGATACAGACATCTTAATCAAGTCCTTGGGCCAGCACCTTTAAAATGTTCATCTTCTATGTATTAATATAGCATGTGTACCAGAAAAATGCATCTGTAATACAACAGGAACGCCATGATCATTAGTTCACATCTAAATGTTCAACCTTTGCCACTAGGTGGCACCTATATATTAATAGTGGTAGAGCATATGTCCCGCATCTGAAGGCAAAGTTGAGAGTATGTAAGAGAAAGGTAAGTTAGTTTAGCTTCGTTTTGTATTTAAATATTTGTGCTGGTATATACTTTGAGGTGATGGGTTTATTGCAGTAAATAATGTGGAATTCACAAATTTTTTTTCAGAAAAGGAAAACATTTTTTTTTTTTTTTAAAGAATAAATAAAAGATGAACATTGACTTTGGAAAATCCACTGGGGGGTGGGAAGATGTACATCCATCCACTTAGTCCTGACCTCAGCTTGTCATTTTATATTATCTCTCAGCTCAGTGGAATGTTACAATTGAAAGAAAGTTACAACAACAACAAAATATCCAATTATATATACCAGCATTATAATTTTGCTTTTGGTAGTGCTATTAATAGTAAATGTCGTATAAAGTCTAATTTAATAGTGATTTTTGTCAGAACCGGTAAATTAAATTAACATCAGTAAAAGGTCTTGAATTACTAAAAGTGACGTGCTAAATTTTTAAGTCTCTTCACAGGAGAGAATACTCAAATATTTCATGATAATAGAAGTATCAACCATTATAAAAAAGTCCAAATGCCACATGAAAACTACAGAAGATGCTAATATTAATAGTTTCTCTTTAGGTGTAACATAAGACAGAACCTTCAATAATGTTATAGTGTTATGAATGATATCCAGTATCTTAATACACCTACAAAATTACCTACAATTTTTGTGAATATTTTTCTATCATGAAAACATTGATTTTAATTATAGATGAGAAGCAATACAGTCACTAAAACTAAATTTTCTCAGTGAGGTTTTTTTTTCCCACCAAATATGTGTATATTGACACGCACATATATAAAATTATTAACCAACAGTGATCGTCATCATATGACTTACATAAGCTGTTAAACTAGTAGTAAAAATTATAACAGAGACAGGAATATTAGTATCTCTTCCTTAGGTGCCATTATCATCAACCCCACATCGAAGACAATATAATCTTTTGTACTCTCCTTGGAACTCAGGTCAAGGTTATTAAAGGAAATTTTGATCCTACCCAAGGTGTCTTAAATAAGACAATAGGGAGATATGTTCCAATAATACAGTGGGCCTATAACTTTAAACTCCAAACAGAGGACTTGAGTCCTGAAACATTTTACTTCTTTGCATTTCAGGCCCTTCATCTGTATAAGGAAAATAAAGCATTAGTTCACAGCGTGGCTCTGTATTTCAATGCGATAATACATCTTAAGCATCTTGCATATGCTGGGGCGCCTGGGTGGCTTAGTTGGTTAAGTGTCCGACTTCGGCTCAGGTCATGATCTCACTGTTTGTGAGTTCGGGCCTTTCATCAAGCTCTGTGCTGACAGTTCAGAGCCTGGAGCCTGTTTCAGATTCTGTGTCTCCCTCTCTCTCTCTTGCCCTCCCCTGTCTCTGTCTCTCAAAAATAAATACACATTAAAAAATAAAAAATAAAAAATCTTGCATATGCTTACGTGTTTTTTGAAGTATTAAGATCTCTGTTCTGAATAGTGTATGTTTTCCACATAGGTGGCTTGTAGCAGGTATTTAATATTTATTGGAGTTTTCACTGTCTTAGGTGTAGCATAAGACAGAACCTTCTTCTTTAAGCATTACTATGCATGTGTTTTGATTTTGAAAAGATACATTGCCTCTCTGAAAAAAGAATGATCCTGACTGGGGTGGGTAGTTCTTAGCACTAGCCATTAGGGTATTAATGTCAGCCATAAGAAGGAAAGAAACATCACTGACCTGGTGTTAGGGGGAGATGATAAAGAACAGAAACTTCTAGCTATATAGATTTAATTGATTTTCGTAGTCCTGCACAACAGTAAGTACAGCTCAAAGTATGTATCTGATTACAATTATCCATGGGGAAACAAGGTAGTTAGTGAATCATTTTGTTACTTACCTTGTGGGGTTTTACATTTACAGTTGCTCTGATTACTAACAAGTGACTTTTAGACACCCCAGGATATGTCGATGGTCTCATCTGTGCATTTATTAAATACTTAGTATTATAACTAGTAGATATTGGATATCACTGTTCTGAGTGTTTGGTATGTACTGACCCATTTAACCTTCATAATCTCATTTAATCTCGTGAGGCAGATACTACAGATGAGGAGAATGAGAAGCCAAAATTTCAGTAACATGCCTGAGGTCACACAAGTAGTAAATAATAGAAGTTTTGAAGCTACAAAGTGCAGCTTTGATCACTAAATTCCCTTGAGGGCTCTCCAATGGCACAAACCCCTCAACCACAAAGCTTCTGGGCCTTCACTGTGCAGGCATATCGTTTAAAGATCGTGCTACAAAGCAGATTCTAACTCAAAAGGTTTGGGTGGAGGCTGGGCATCGATAGTTCTAGCAAGACCGCAGGTAGACCCAATGCTGTGTGGTCCATGGACTACACTTTCAATAGCAAGGCACCAAAGCACTACATTTGCACACTATTTTACCAGGAGCCAAAACCGAATTTCAAGGGCAGATTCGTTCATTCTTAGTTTAGTGATCACAACTAAAATATCTAGATATCTCGGCCCAACAGAACTGCAATGAGATGACACTTCATGAGCCTAGTTAATGAACGTAAACTGATCTCATGTTCAGAAATTGACATGATTTTTACGATTAGATGTAGTTTAGCGTCTAATTAATGGTGATGCAGTCTACACTGTACTTCTTAAATACTGGGTTATTTGATCTCCACAGTAGACTTGAGCAGTAATGGAGTATGACAAGTACTTTTGAGGAAACAGACCCAAGGAAAGTGGCTACTTAGGCACTCTTAGGCAGCAGTGACCACACACAGAGGCCCAAACTCTTCTCTTCCCTCAACTGACCTTGATGTCTGGCCATGTTCCATTAACTGATTAAATGTAAATAGATGGAAATACAGAGTAAATGGATACAGAACAACAATAGTACCTGAAACAGGTAAGAGGCAGCCACATTCTGATTTTGCTTTAAATACACAGGTAACCAAGGCCAAAGGAATTTGGAAGCATGAATATTGAGTAATTTTCTATTGTTATTCCATTAATATAAATGTAGCTAAATATGAACAACATAGCTGCATATATAATTTTATTATGCTGTTAAAATCAAAATTAAAGCTGTTTTCTTAGTCCTATTCACTCCCTCACCCCGAGACCACCTATGAGATGATATTTGTATTATTTCCTTCCCAGACTCTGTAGGTTTGGTATAGCCGTCAGGAAACTGGTTATTTCACCTTTTGTGTTAATTGTAATGGAACTAAATCTGTTGGAATTACTTTTTTCATAAGCAGATGTTAAAAATTTTATGAAACCATACTCAGAATTCAGAGTTGCTCTCTAAATGTCAAACGTATTTACCATCCTTAGAAGACTAATATTTTCACAGAAAAAAAATCCCTTTGAGTTACTCTGGAGATGAAGTAATGAAGATAAATCAAGAAATGCTGTCAGTCACTAGGAAAGGAAAATACCGGAATCTCTATATTTAAAAACACTTGCGAATAGACAGCAAAGATTCTTATCAAGCCTAGGCCTACTAGACATATCTGCGATTTATAATGTTATCTTTCTTATCATTGGCAAGGGAAATAATACCTCCACTCTTGAGAGAATTGACTAAATGGCACCTCTTTATCGCCGTGTTCACGCATCGAGTTTGAAACGACTTTAAGAATGATACATTTACTTTGGAAAATTGTATTTTCTTCGAGTGTACACTTAACTCTAAAACTAAAGACTAGATTTATTCTGAGTTCTTACTGATATTACTGAATCATCAAGTTGTACTGAACAAGCTGCGTAGAGGTTCTCCATGAGAATTGAGAACTACAGTGCTCCAAGCATGCTAAGCAACAACCCCTAGGATCCTGTCATTACATGGGAGTGGATGGGGAGAAGTCTGAGAAATGTAATGGTGGGGTATACTGGGGGCGGGGGGTATCCCTCTTTCCCCCCAGCATGATTTAATTATTTCATATTAGCCTTTAGGATTAGAAAAGGGGCCATCACAACCTGGCTAATAAAACAAGAGTTCCCATAGAGAATCATCAGGTACTAATCATTTTCGTCATTAATTTTTGCTGGTGTCTATTTCAGAAGATATGGGTTGCACAGAAATTAATAGATAACATAGCTTCTGCCTACCTCTGTCACTGTTCATTGGCTGCTCCTTCGGGACATTCTGGTATTTCTGTCCTCAGTCCCTTAAAGGCACCAAGCTCC
Organism: Herpailurus yagouaroundi; assembly: GCF_014898765.1. Lineage (NCBI taxonomy): Eukaryota > Metazoa > Chordata > Mammalia > Carnivora > Felidae > Herpailurus > Herpailurus yagouaroundi. Next base: position 29,359,336 of record NW_024412413.1, on the reverse strand, counting down.
TCCCAGTTCTCTGCCTTTACACTCATGGTTCCCTCTGCCCACAGTAAACATCCCCTTGGAAACCCCTGTGATACATACTTTGCTAGTGATGCATTTCCTTGGCATTGCTTGCAGAGTGACTAATTTGTCTAACTCCTCATTTAATGTGTCTTTTCTCCTAAACCATAAGCAACACGAGAGTACTGATTTTGTTTATTCACCATTGTATCCTTATCAGGATTTACATTGCTTGGCCCCTAGGAGTGTTTTGAACAAAAGTTTGTGAAGTGGAGGAAATTCTTGAGGTTTACATCCTTTACAATGGCTAACGAAGAATGCCGCGCGCCTGTGGAGCCAATTATGTGTTAAATTTTTTAACGTAAAAGTAGAATCTTTTGTAATAATAAACTGATAATTGTCCAGATGTGATAATGAAGAAATGAAATCCTAAATCCTTAATGAGAACATATTTATGACCCAGTGAATATTGTAATGTCTTGGACAAAGAATTCTATGAGCTTTGATTTGCAAGAATTTGTGGGTCAGTATCAGGAGCAGAACTCTTGATTTCCCTCTACAAATACATATTAGAATAGTAACAGTAATATGGCTGGCTGGCTATTTTTAAATTCCTTTATAGGTCACTCAGAAGCTGTATCCTGTGGAAAGTAATGATTTTTTAGAGTATTATTAAATGTTTGGTTATTCATTGCTACAGTTTGGAGTGTTGTCATTTTAAGATTCCTATAGTGTGTCGTTTCTTCTGTTCCTCCTGTTGACAGCTGAAGTATTGCTGAATAGATTTCTGACATTAAATAATAAGTGAAAAGCCGAGGACTATCATTTAACACTTCAATTATTTTATTTTTCAAGAGCTTAAGCTTATCACCCCCAAAGTTATGTATGCTGGGATATGAGTAAAATTCAACCTCCATGTAAGATACCACCATACAGTCTTCTCTTCATCAAATAAATACTAAACTGGAGGTATAGTTTGTCAAAAAAAAATGTCATTTTTGAGAAAGGTTCAAATTCTTCATCTAGGGATATTCTGGAATATGCCATCGGTGGAAACTTTTATTAAGTTATTGGAATTAAGTGCCCAGAAGGAAATGTGTTACTACTTCCTAAAAATGTTTGAATAAAAGCTATTACTCTGAATAATGTATTCTCTCCAGGTAATTGCTTAGACCTTAAAAAACTAGCTCACATAGGCTTGCACTTACTCATCTTTTACTGTCCTTTGTAAGGAAGACAAACTGGGAAAGAAATAAAACATTCCACCCCCAATAGGCCAATAATCCTTTAAAAAAAATCCATTGTGCAAAAACTATTTTTTCTGGTTCCTGTGAACTTATGACAAGGAATATATCCAGGAACAAGGCTTCAAAACCTAAGCTATGTTCCATTGCTGGCCGTTACCTTGGATTTTAACTAGATGTACAAGTTGACTTCTGACCATGGGGAATCCTCTCCATGCATGGATTTATGGATTGTTGAGGCCATGGCAGATAACCAGTTCCACAGAAGCAACTCCATGTTCTTCTGAGGAAGATCCATAGTGCTGCAGAACAAGGAATATAAATGAGCGATGCCACAAGACACTGCAACTGGGGTCATCAAAATACAACCCTCAAAAACGAACTCTGAAGGTGGAGAATCTACAAGGAAAAATATTTTTTGAAACATAGACATTTTTAAATGGTTTCATATTAAGAGCACTGATAGACGTTCACTAGCCATGGCATGTGCTTCTTAAACATGTAACAGCCAAAATATCTGTTGATTCCAAGTTTATTAAGTAGACAGCTGAATAAATTTGTTAAAAAAAACCTTTCAGCATTGCCAGAATTAAGAAAAAAGAAAGAAAAAAGAAAGAAAGAAAGAAAGAAAGAAAGAAAGCAAGAAACCTCCAGTGTCTAGAGAGGAAAACACCAAAAGAAACTATTCAAACTGCAGTAATAAAATATTTGGCCTTTAATCATTTCCAATTAAATTATATTTGAAAGCTCCCCCTCCCCCACCCAGAGTCATACACAAACACACCAATTTTTAAATGTTTTATAATGGTCAAAGGAGGGCTTTACATAGATATGTTTATTAATGGAACCCACTTTTTAAATTAGGTTTTAATAAGTTGCTAATGCAGTTTAGCCTCAAATCAGTTCCATCTCATTCTCAATCCCTTTCCTGATGTCTAACAGTTAATGTCGTCTAACATGAAGAGAGCTTCCTGCGGCATTTTGGGAATTACCTGCGTGGGGCTTAAGTAAGTACAGTTTATAAAGTTCTCTCTCTCTTCCTCAGCGCCCACTAGGAACGATAAAGGCATTTCCAGAGGTAAGTGATTCTCTTCCTCCCTCTGCTCCTCCCCTTCCACCCCCTCCTCCTCCTCTTCTATTTCCTCGTCTTCTTCCTCTTCCGCCTCTTCCTCCTCCTCTTCCTCCTCCTCCTCTTCCTCTTCCTCCTCCCCCTCATCCACACAGTCCGCCTCTTGGACCTCCTCTTCATCTTCGGCCTCTGCCTCCTCCTCCTCCTCCTTCTCCTCCTCCTCCTCGCTCTCCTCTTCCTTCCCATCACACTCCTCCTCATCATACTCCTCCTCATTTTTCTCCTCGTCCTCCTCCCCAGGCTGTGCTGTCGGAGACTGGTCCGGAGGGAAGACCAGAGGCGGGTTCTGCGCAAAGCTGTACAAAGTTTCCCGCAGCTCCGCGGCTTCTTCGCCGCCGCTGGGGGGCGCGTTGTTCCAGGAGGGGCCCTCGGGGGAGGCCGGGCCGCGCGCCTGGGCCTGCTGCGCCCGCAGCGCCTCCTGCTGGCGCTCCAGCTTCTCCTGCTGCCGCATGTCCTCGTAGATCTGGTTCATGATGAACTGGGTGGTGTTCCGCGGCGCCCGCATGCCGGGTGCCCGCCACCCGTACAGGTTGACCGGCCGGAGCAGCGTGCTCAGATCCACGGGCGGGCTCCTGGGGAAGGAGCGGCGAGGGTGGCGGCGCAGGCCGCGGCCCCTGCGGCCCCAGCGCTTCTTCCTGCCCGGGGGCCTGGCCCAGCGCGGGCTCCAGGGCCCGCGCCAGCAGGAGCAGCAGCAGAGGCAGAGCGGGTGCAGCCCGTACACCCGGATCACTTGCACTCGGCCTGGAGGCCTCCAGCATCCCTCTGGAGGTGGGCGCCAGGGCCCTCCCCAGCGCCCCCAGTTAGAGTACACCTCCCAGTGGGGCCGTCGGGGTGGTTGGAACCAGGGGCCCGGACCGTGCTGTTGCTTCCTGGGGGTCTCATACTCAGACTTGGGACCAGAGCGGTAGCGCCGCTTGTTTATTGGAGCGCCCCTGCGCCTTCGGTGCCAGGAAGACCAGGTGCCTAACGGGGCCGAGGATGCCCAGCCGCCGCCCAGGTTCAGAGGGTCCTCCCTTTTGTGGAGAGTCTGGGTCATCGTTCAGGGAGCTCCGGGAGGTCTAAATGGAAGCGTCCGGGTAGCGGTCAAGTTTGGCCAGATCCGAAGAGCTGAAGAGCCTCGTTAGTCTGCTCAGAACCACGTGCCTGCTCCTGGGATCACGCCTTTCTCTCCAAGAGGACTCCTCTTCTCCCTCTTCTCTGCTTGCTTGATCGCTCTTCCTTCGTAAACTCTTCGCACCCGAGTTGTCTTGCCCAGGTGGGTTGGGCGGGACTGGGGCTGGGTAAGGATGGTGGGGGAGGAAGGTGTTGGTGGGCGACGCACAGCGAGACCCGCTCCCGGGTCCCACACACACCCGCCTCGAAAGAGGCGCGGGCTGGGAACCGGGGAGGCAAGGGTTGCGCGTTACCTTGCAGCTCACTCCCAACCCAGGTGCTTCACCGTCGCAGTCCTGGTGGGACTGAGGGGCCGAGGCCAGAGGCAGCCTTTAAATATCGGCCGGAGCCGCCGCGTGCCCACCGCGTCCTTGGTTGCCCAGGGTGATAGCCAATTGGGGCCGAGGTCGTTCCCCTTGTGGTGGAGGGGGATTCCGGGTGGAACGAGGTGCCCTGTGAAGGTTCGCAGAGGGCTTGTGACGCAGTTTTTGAAGGAGGGAAAGAGGGCCCTAGGCTGGGGTTGTGCTCAACTCTGATAATATTTGATACCTTTGTACCCCCTGGACGTGTGAGCATATGGAAGCTGGACCGTTAGCTGAACCTCTTGGAAGGGGGGCAGGGGGGTGGGGGCTTGTACATTGGAAAACTTATAAAGGGAAAGTGCCTAGAGTCAGAAAACTGTGCCCCACTCCTTCCCTTATGGCCTGTGCCCACTCTTCTAACTCTTGAGAGTTATAGTGCGTCATGTGGGAAAACACTACCACGAACATTTATTGCGTGTGCCTGCAACAAGCGTGGGCTCACGGCACGTAGCCCTCACACCTCCCCTGTGAGGTAGGCATTGTTATCACACCTCACAGAGTAGGAAATTGAGAGGTTATTTTACCAAGGGGATTAAACGCTTCGGGGCTGGTATTGAAACCTAGGTCTGTCTGGCCACAGAACCCACATGCTTAACCACGTGACTCTCCTCAACTGCCACCCTCCTTAAATAGGACTCTTGTGAGGAGTACATGAAATCCTATAGGAAAGCACTGTGCTAATTGTATCATAGCACGCGAATGTCCACTGATTAAATAAATAGTACCAGGATGTATATTCGTGAGAACACAAATATGCCAGTTATGTCTTTTCATATGTCCCTCTATCTGTACCAGAAAACCCATTCGTTGGGAGCGTTTATAACATTACATTGAAAATACGGGCTTTGATTTAAATTATCATGAATATACGCTGAGTGATGCTATAAGGGTGGATGTGTGTCATTATGCATTCGTCCAAATCCATAGAATGGGCAATATCAAGACTGAACCCTAATGTGAACTATGGACTTTGGGTGATGATGATGTGTCACTGTAGGTTGATCGGTTGAAAGGAAAGTACCATTCTGGTGAGGGATGTTGGTAACCGGGGAGGCTCTGCATGAGTGGGGAGGGGGGTATATGGGAAATCTCTGTATATGGGAGATCTTACACTCAATTCGAATGTGAACCTAAGCTGCTAAAAAACTTGAAATCTATTAAAAAATGTGCTTGAATTTCAATTTACCGATTATTAGTCTCTGTAAACCTCAGATTCCTTACCCATACCCAGAAAACAGTTATAGTACCTATTCCATAGGGTTGTGTTAATGATTACATAGGGCACTTCATTAAAACAGCTAGTGCAGGTAACCCATGAGCACTCAGTAGCTGTTAACTATCGTTGTCATACTAACTACTTGAGGATAAAGAAGTTGATTCAGTGTATGTAAAGATTAGTAACCCTGTGGGTAATGCCCAAATAGGTTTCCTTGCCCTGTGACTTTTTCTCGTTCCACTTTTCAGAAACATCAAGGAAATGCCCCGAGGCCTGATCCTAGAGAAAAACCATCTCAGGGTATATCCCTTTATTGCTTTCCTATGGTGAGTAGAATTGCGGAAAATGGAACGTTGCCCATTGGGAACCTGAGTCTATACAACCCCCAGTAAATGGCAAAGAAGTAAAAGGTGGAAGCGCCATGAAGCCTGCAGAGGTCATGCAGGCTTTCCTGGTTGAAAACGGAGAACAGTGTGGAGATTCTTGGATCAGGATTTCAGCCATTGCCGTGGGACCTGCAGGCTCCACAGGCTTCATTCAATTTTGGTTGCTCTGTGGTTTGCTGAGACTAGCCTGCTTGACTCAAAGTGCAGAATGCTGACACATTTAGCCTCCAGTGTCCCTTTCTGGATGTAGACCCAGACATTTGGCAGTTACTGTCCCTTTACTCTGCTTAATTCAAATTGGAATGGTGACACCCCAGATTTATTTTTTCTGAGGACCTATGTGGTATATGATATTGGGTTTTAATTGGGAACTTTAAAAACTGGCCGTGGTGCCATAGTGGAATTCTCACCAATGTCTTGTTTCAAAAAAGGTTAACTCAGATAATTAAGGACATTGTTTTTTGTACAGTTGTTCCACGGTGACGTATACATTTCATATTAATTCTCCTTATTAAAGAACATTAATGTGGTATTGTTCTTTACCCATGGCTTAGTATAGCTTAGTATGTTGTTAATACAACATGTTCTACTGCTGTGTAACAAATTCTCACAAACTCACTGAAACAATGTACACTTGTTACTTCAGAGTTTTCGGGTGTTAGTTGGGTCCTCTGCTCAGGGTCTCACCAGGCTATGGCCAAGGCACTTGTCTGGCTTGGTTCTTATCTGGAGGCTCCATTTGGGAAAATATTATTGGCAGAATTTGTTGTGGGTATACAAATTAGGACCCTGCCTTTAGGACCCTCCAGCTGTCTGTTGGACAGACAGAATTTTTTCTGGAGGATGCCCTGAGGTTTGGAGGCCACCCACAAGTCCTAGGGGTCAACAGCCATTCCTAGAGACCATTCTCACTTCTTTGCCATGGGAAGGCCTAGGCTCAGTATGGCTACTCACTCCAATCAAGTCAGCAAGGCAGATCTCCCTGGTGCTTCCTAGCACAATGAATACACACACACATACATATGTATCATAGCATGGGCTTGACATTGACATTTGTGACATCCATCATCTTTGTTATACTCTATTGGTTAGAAGCAAGACCCCATGTCTTACCGGCATTCAAGAGGAAAAGGTTCCACAAAGGCACGGATACCAAGAGGTGGGAAGTTAATTGGGGGATTACCTTAGAGTTTGTTCATCACATATACCAAGTAAATTTAGTAAAATATGTACTTCTTGGTAGCTAGTTATGATTTTATTTGGGAGACTTAATGACATTTTACATTTTGAAATTCCACTGAGTGCCACATGACAGCATAGGTTACACTAGGCTTTATGTACGCGAGACAGTATATTTTTAAGTTGAAAACACACTGCTATCTTAGTGTTGTTTTTTGTGCATTTGTGTGAATTGAAAAGGATGAATTCAAACACTTGATGGCAGTAGTAACTCATTCAAAATTCGGTCAGCGAAAGCCCTGGTATACAAAACAAGCTATGAGAATATAGGTACTTCATTTTTATATTTATCACGAACACTATATTTAAACTATTCCAGTTTGCCAATGTGAGTTACTAGATTTTAGCATTTTTTCAATTGGCTTTTAGAAAGCAAACCTCAGTTAATTAAACGTATAAAAAATTCTCTAGCTAGAAGTTGGATATACCTGATACATTTGGTCAGATATATAAAATCCAACAAATATTTTTTTAGATCCGTCTTTGTAACCAATTAAGTTCTATGGTAAATGAAAAAAACAAATAAATGGAACATATTTTATGCACTCTCAAGAACTTGCTTTTTGCCACCCTGAAGGTATCCATGCACAGGAAGTTGAAACCACAAGGGGAGGCGCCATCTATTGGTCTTAGAGGCTAAATGCAAAGTATTAAGACCAGCTTTCAAAGTGGGTGATGGGCATTGAGGAGGGCACCTGTTGGGATGAGCACTGGGTGTCGTATGGAAACCAATTTGACAATACATTTCATATTAAAAAATAGTGAGATACAAATTACTCATTGCTTTCCCTTGATAATTTGAGAAGTTTGGGGTAGTTGGCATATTGTGAGGCCTATTGTGCATCAAAGAATAACATTGTGGTGCTTTTCTACTTATGACTCCTCGTGTCATTTAAGTAAATTATGAAGAGAAAGTTAACTTTGTAATGAGATAACTACAAAGACAGTTTCTGTAGATTTAAAGAGAAGTAAGGATGGGAATTTTGTACTGGTAATCGTACTATGTGTAGGTATTATTTGTTATCACACTTTGAAAATATTACTAATCTTTTATTCACTCAAGATTTTCAGGGAATTAACCTGACGTACTGTAGTCATGACATCTGAAAAACATGTGTAGTCAGTAATGATTAATTAGGAATTATTAGCATGAAAATGTTTGTTTATAAATAAGTTTAAAGTATGCTGTATTGTGGGGCAACAGAATGAAGTGCCCCTCCCCAAAAATGGCCTGGAATATTCGAGAAAAATAAACCTGTGTAGCAATTGAATAAAGAAAACAAAGTTTATTAAAAAACACAGCATTTAATCAGAGGCCAGTTTTAGAATTAAAGCTTTCAATGAAGAATGTGACGTGTTGGAACTGGCCACTGAAAAATAGGATGCATTTACAAGGAATGCTAAAATGTTATCATCATATTGCATATTCCATATGAAATAAGGAAACATATAATCCAGGCTAGATTCATTACTGCATATTTATTATCATTATTATCATTATCTTGCTTTGTTTTATATTAAAAGAATGAAGACATTTTTATAGGTCTCTAAAACCATTATGGGACTTTGGCAACTGTGAAATCCTTAGCTGAGAGCCTAGTTGGTTCATGTAGGATTTCTGACCTATATAAACTGTGAGATAGTAAGATGCTAATTTTGTGCCAATTTTTTTAAAGCAATAATAGAAAACGAATATAGAGTTGCAAAGTTAGAATTCTACTTTTAGTCTGATTCAGAATCATGTATTGGAGTGTGTCTAAAAAGTCCAAACAAAAGCTCAATTAATTTCTAAATATCACTGTTTTATAATGATGGCTTGATGGTTATTCTTTTCTAAGGTTTACAACTTGGGGTATACAAATTATGATTCACAGGGTGCATGATTAATTTTACTTCATATGTCTCAAGCAAATTAATATATATTTTTAATTATTACAGACATATTGGTATTTATACTTTTAAACTGAAACAAAGAAATGCTTATGCATCTACTGTGGAGAAACATAACAATTCTTTTCAATGGCTGAACTACAGAGGTTCTGGATTTAGCTACAATGTCTATAAATAGTGGCATATGATGGATGGTATGAAATAATGAGAAAAATTTCAGAAAATATAGATGAAGAAATATATTTGCCTGAAAGAGATAGTTGAAAATAAAAATATATACTTTAAGTTTTTATTTATTTTTTATTTTAAAAATTTTAATGTTTATTTTTGAGAGAGAGAGAGAAAGAGCGTGAGTGGGAGAGGGGCACAGAGAGAGGGAGACACAGGCTCCAGGCTCCAGGTTTCAGTTTCTGGGCTGTAAGCACGGAGCTCGACCCCATGAACCATGAACTCATGAACCAGGAGATCATGACCTGAGCCGAAGTCTGACGCTTAACCTACTGAGCCACGCAGGCGCCCCAATATATTGTATGTTTTTAATTATTAAAGGTGTACTATTGCCAATTGTCTCTTTTTTTACTTTAATATATTAATTCAGAAATAGTTAGGCAAGGGCACCTGGGTGGCTCAGTCTGTTAAGTGGCCGACTTCAGCTCAGGTCATGATCTCACAGTTCGTGGGTTCGAGCTCTGTGTTGGGCTCTGTGCTAACAGCTCAGAGCCTGGAGCCTACAGATTCTGTGTCTCCCTCTCTCTCCACCCCTGCCCCATTCACACTCTGTCTCTCTCTCTCTGTCTCAAAAATAAAATTTAAAAAAAACAACATAAGAAACAGATTATGCAATGATGAAGAAGTTTGATATTAAAACATTTTCGTGAGGTATAGAGAATTGTGCACTCTCCCACACTGTTGGTGAAAGTATAAATGGGTATAACATCTTTGAAGGCCAATCTAGTAATATTTATTAACATTTAAAATAATATGCTCTTCAACCCAGAATTCCATTTCTATGGCTTTACCCACAGATGTACTCTCACATGTACACAAAATTATTTTTGTTTACATAAGGCTAGTCCTTCCAATTTTAGTGTAAATAAAAGAACATAAAATGTATGCTCATGTAATGGGCTGATACGTGCTTTTCAGAATCAGTAGAGCTGTATGTGCTGATATGGAAAAATCATCGAGAAATATTTTTAAGTGAAAGAAGCAAGGTTTAGAATAGTGATTATTGTAGTTAAAAATCCATGTTTACATGTATAGATGCATATATTATGGTGATATATATGTGTGTGTGTGGCACCTGCACGTGTATATTTGTAATAAAGAGGAGTAATTGCTTATGTACAAGTTTTTGTTTCTTACGGAAACTTTCACAAAAGTGCAAGAAACCATGGCCTAGTTTGTTCTTGGGAGTGGAACTTGAAGTTTGCAGCTGGAAGGAAAATCACCTTTCATTGTATATTCTTTTGTCATCTTTCACTTTTTAACCATGTGCCTGTATTATGATCATACATTTCAGAAAGATCAACTTACCTTAGAAAGCATTCCTTAGTTTCTTCCCTAATGTAGCTCTCATATCATCCATTGTCTGTTTTCTAGTTTATAAACTTTATTTTGTTCACAGGCATAAAGATATACCAACAGAATGATTCGATAGTTATCTAGTTGTGTTCAAGGGATGAGACAAGCCTAAAGTCTTCCTACTACACCCCCATCTTATGAGATATGCCAACAAATTTCCATTTAAGCAAGGTTCTAGAATGAGTTGATAGATCTTTAAGGTGATAAAACATTATTATTCAACAACCAAAGCCATGTGTTTTTTTTGTTGTTGTTGTGTTGTTGGATATAATTATTTGTATGTTGCATTATAGTGAATATTTGCCCACAAGGCCATTGTAGATTTCAAATACTTTTATTCTCTCTTTGATTTTCTTTAATAAATTTGGAAACAGAAACATGCTTTAGTGGAAAAAAAAAGGAAAAGGTAAAGTTTAATTAAAAAATCTAAATCTTGACAATACACCTAAAGTGCTCATTTAAAATTTTTTCTTTATTATGTACTTAACTTGAAACTATATGGGACAGAAATCCTTAA